>NC_091436.1:103454160-103754160 GCF_964237555.1 Oryctolagus cuniculus
TCACTCCCTCTCTCTGTAACTGTATTTCAAATAAAATAAAATATCTTTAAAAAAAGATAATAGTATTGTTGTGATCACAAAAATGGCATTACATATAAAGCATTTAGCATAATTCATATTCAATAGCAGCTATTTTATGCAATTGAATCTAATTTATATTGCTATCAAATCAGCACCCCCACACACAAAGTACCTCTCCTGGGCAGTCAGTGATTTGAACATGAAATGCATGTCTTCAAATTATTTCCATATATTACATTATGTTGGCTTGGAAATAAAATCTACTGACACATATTTTGTTCTTAGTCTGTGTTTTACTATCTTAGGTTTTCCCATGTTTTGTTTTATCTAATGAGTTATTCAATTTGCTTCCTCTGTCTTTAACAAGGCCACTGATGAAATATTGAATATGATGGAACACAAGCCAAAACACTAAGCCACTGGAAGACCTTTCTCTGTTCTTTTACTTCATGCAATCCCACATCCTCTGGATGATACTCCTGGAGTAATCTGTCCAACCTGCAATATCCTCAACAAATGACCTGCGGTGTCCCTTCCATACCTGAGTCTCCTGGGCTGTGAGTAGTCCTGGTACATCACAGGAACTCAAAAAACCAACCAACAAACAAAAAAGAACCAAGCCAACATCATTTAGCCTTTAGGAATCAGGGAATATGTCTCAGAGGTGGTGATATTTGAGCTGGCCTGAGAATTGGTAGCATGACAACTGGTGTTGGTGGTAGTTATAAAGATAGTAGTACAGTAATTCCAGACTCAAAGGGAAAGCCCTATGTCAAGGCTCTGAGGGAGCAAACATTTATTTCTTATATTTAGAAAATTTAAAGAGTGGTTTTGTGATGCAGCAGGTTAAGCCACCGCCTGTGATGCTGACATCCCATGCTGCTGCCTGTTCAATACCCAGCTGCTCTACTTCCTATCCAGGTCCCTGCTGATGCACCTGGGAAAGCAGTGGAAGATGGCCCCCTGACACTCATGAGGGAGACTTGGATGGAGTTCCAGGCTCCTGGCTTCAATCTGTTCCAGCCCAGCCATTATGGCCATTTGGGGAGTGAACCAGCAGGTGGCAAATCTTTCTTTCTCTCACTCTCACTGTAACTCTGTCTTTCAAATAAATAAATAGATATTAAAAAAGGAAATTTAGCCTTTATTGTTTATAGGGAGTGTACAAATGTGTGTGTGTGTGTGTGTCTGTGTCTGTGTGTGTATGAAATGAACAACAGAGGGAGAAAAGAAACAGGCAAGAGAGAAAAGGGAAGATAAGGCTGGACAAGTAGAACTCAATTCTTAAGGGCCTTGAAAGCTTAATTAAAGGGCTGGCTGTCATCCAGTAGGCAGAGTGGAACCATAAAAAGTTTTCTGAAGTAAGACTATGAAATAATTAGATTTTTATTTCAGAAAGATAACTGCAGACAAAAACAGATAGGGAACTGAACTAGGGCAGTGGCAGGAGGAAAGAAGATAACAGAATTGACTGATTCATGAGAATTCTAGCAACAGTATCAGGTGGATGTGGTGATTGATGGAAAGGCAGAGGGGATACAGAGGGAGTGAGGGAGGTAGGGAGGAATTTGGGATAACTCAGAAGTCTAGCTAGATCGGACCAGATGGATGAGGATAACAATGCCACAGAGTAAGGTAGAGAATGGTGCAGGGAATGACAAGATCTTCCCCATGAGCTTGAGATGTCAATGTACGGTAAGCAGAAATGTAGTCAGAAAGTCAGAATGGAGAAGGCTCCATCTACTAATGGATTTCATATTAGCAGCGCGTATGGGCATGACCCTTAGAAGGCATCATTCTGGAAGTCAAACACTTTACCTGGATGACTTGCTATCTCCCAGCAACAGAATCTTAACAGCAGTTATCAGGAGAGGACCATCTTATCCAATATCTCCATCTATACCCACAGCTACAGGAGTGCATCTTGTAGAATTTTAAAAAAGATGATAGAAGAATTAATTGAAAATAATTGAACCCACACTAGGAAATAAGATCTAAATAAAAGTGCAAGTGTAGGTAAGGTCTATCCTAGAAAATTTCTAAATAATACGCAGTGGTACTCAACCATTTCCAAATGTAGGTCTTTCTCATTATAAACTGGTGAGACTCTTCAGTCAGATGTGATGATCATTTTCTTTCTTTTCCTCCAGCTTGTACTGGTCCTATTCTGTATTCTATGCTGTTTTTGTCTCATACCAGAAGTACTGTTCATAAATTTGTCTGTAATTGCTCAGATTTCAGTTTTGGACCAGAGCCATCAGTATGGTATCCACAGATTCTTTATTTCAAATGTGTTGTGCTAAATACATGCTCTCAGTTATTGCTTCTCCCAAGAATTCCTTCTTTTCCTGTATGACAGGCCTGTCCTCTCTTCCCCTGCAAATTCACTACTTTCCTCATTGTTTTGCCTCTGTGTGTTGTCTATTCAATTCCAAGGCAAGCTAGAGAGAGGGAGGAACTAAGGCGTACTGAGTAGAAAATTGAGAAAGTATTTACTCTCTTTTTCATGACTGAGTACCTTCCTTGTTGTTTCCAAACAGGAAACAGTTGCCCTCACTCTTCTCATATTTGCACATTGTAATGCTTCCTGAATGATTGTATTAAAATACTTTACTCTCATGTGCTTCTGGGATTTCACAAATTTGTCTTGTTGGTTGCCCTTGAGTAGCTTTAGTGAAAGCCATGAGCATATTTGAGATATCCTAGTGAGGAGAATGCCCAACTCGCAGAAACAGATTTGGTAATAAAGTCCTAGTAAATGGCCATATGTAAGAAAAATGAAATAGTGGGTGGGAGTGAGTAGGAATGACAGCCTTCTACTCTGGTTCTGAGAGATCATCAATTCTACTCCCTCTTTTTTTTTAATTCTAAAATGCTAAGAAATCATTCATTTAGTTATCTATTCTAGAATTCTGCTGGAGACGTATATTAAGCTCACTGATATATAGTTTCTGGAATTCCTGGAACAAGGGCCTATCTCACCTCTGGCACATCTCCCAGACTCAATTATCCCTCAGTGACTAAACACAGAGGTTCTGAGTTCTCTTCTGCTTGTTCTTCAATACTTCTAAGCAATATATATCCTTCTTGGAGAATAGCATTCATTTAAAGAGCCAACTAGGTACTCCAACATTTTCTTACCTCTCATTTTATGAAATTTAGATTCTGAAATTTCTTACTAACTATGGAAGCTAGCTTAACTCTCTGCTATGAGAAAGAAAATGCCTGAGGAAAATGGCTTGTCAAATTTTATGGAAAACAAATAAAAAAGGGCATGTAACTCAAGAATTATTCAATCTTCCTGTATTAAAATTAACACTGCAGGGACTAGTGTTTGTCCTAGTGATTAAGTCCTGTATCAGATGTGTTTGATTTCTAGCTTGTGCTACTGATTCCAGCTTTCTGTCAGTGTAAACCCTGGATGCCGCAGATGATAGCCCAAGGAGTAGGGGCCCCTGCCACCTTCATGAAAGACCTGAGTTGAGTTCCCAGCTACTGGCTTCAGTCTAGTCATTCCTAATCATTGCAAAGACTCAATAATTGAACCAGTGGATGAGAGCTCTGTATGTCATTCTCTTTGCTTTTCTAATAAATAAAAAAATATAAATTTACTAATCCAAAGTTGATTATCTTACATAAAATTAATCATTGTGATTAATTCTATTTATATTTTTCTTAAAACATTATTCTGTGGTACTATAAATTTCTGTTATCCTGTCTCACCCTTAATGTGTCACCTGGATTTTACCTCTGTACCTTGTTTTTAATTTAAAAAAAATTTTAACAAATAAATATTGTACATATTTATGGGATACATGTGATAGTTCAATGTATGTATACATTGTGTAATTTCAATCAGGGTAAATACATCTATCTACTCAAATTTTTAAGGTTTCTTTATTCAAAACTCAATCTTCTCATTTTATAGAGAAATATACAGTACAGTAATATCAATTATAGCCACTCTACTGTGCAATGGAACCATAGAACTTCTCACTCATATCTAACTAAATCTCAAACTTGTTAATCAGCCTTTCCCCACACCTCTTCCCTGTTTAAGTCCCTAGGCTTTGATAACCACCTTACATTCTTAACTTCTATGAGATCAGCTTTTTCCTTGGACACCAAAAGGAGTGAGATTGTGAAGCACTTGTCTTTCTGCGCTTGGCTTATTTCACCTAACATGATGATCTCTGTTTCCATACCTGGTGTTGCAAATGAAAAGATTTCATTCTTTTTATGTTTGAGTATTATTCCATTGTATATATGGACAGCCTTTTCTTTATCCATTCATCAGTAGACACTTGGACTGTTTCCATTTCTTGGCTTGCTATGAATGATGCTGCCATAAACATGACAGTGCAGATGTCTCTGACAAGCTGATTTTATCTTCCTTGGATATATAACCACAGGATTGTTGGATCATACAGTAGCTCTATTTTAAGTGTTTTGAGGAGTCTCCATACCTTTTCCACAAGGGTTAAACTAATTTAAATTATACCAGCAGTGAACAATGGTTCCCTTTTCTTCATATCCATACCAAAATTTACTATCTTTTGTCTTTTTGATAATAGCCAATCTAATTGGGGTGAAGTGATATGTCATTGTGGTTTAGATTTGTGTTTCTCCAACAATGTGTGTACTTATTGGCCATTTGTATGTCTTCCTTTAAGAAATGCCTGGTTGAATCTACTGTCCATTTATAATTTGCATTATTTGCTGTTTAGCTACTGAGATGTTTGATTTCCTCTTGTATAGTGTTTTTTAACTAATTGTCAGATAGCAAGCTTGCAGATATCCTCTTCTGCTCTGTGGTTTCTCTCTTCATTCTATTGATTCTTTCCTTTTATGCGCTCTTTAGTTGACGAATCCCATTCAATCTACTTTTGTTTTTGTTTCCTAAGATTTTGGGGTCTGACAGAGGGAATTTGTTCCTATTCCGATGTTCTGAAGCATCTCCATTATGTTTTCTTTTAATAGTTTCAAAATTTCAGGTCTTATATTTAGGTTTTTAGTCCATTTTGAGTTTGTTTTTGTATATGGTAAGAGATAAGGGTCTACTTTCTGCTTCTGCAGGTGGATATCCAATTTTCCTAGCACCATTTAATGAAAATATGGACATCTTCTTTCTTTTTTTGTTTTTTTTTGGCTAAGTAGTCATTCATAATTTCCTTCAATGAAATACAGCCAATGACAATATAACATCTAAATATTTCCCATGTGGTTATAGTTAATGCATGTTCTTAGTACCCTTGTCAAAGGTACTAAGCTTAGCTAGTTAGGACTAGGTCCATTTGCATATACCAAAATCCCATCAAAATCATGGTTTAAAGTAGCTGACACTTATATTTATCACAATTGAAAAAAAAACACAATCTCAAGCAACAACCATTATGGTAGCTCAAGAGTCATCAGGGGTTTAGGTACCTTCTCTCTTGCTGCTTTCTGATGCTTAGTTTTGCTATCATAATCCATGATGACTGCTTCACTGACAACCTTCATATTCACATGTCAGCCAACAGGAATTAGAAAGGGGGGGAAGGAAGGGCAGACTTGCCCTTTAAGGGGACTCTCTAGAAGTCCCTATACCACTCTCATCACATGGCTACATATAGCTGTAAGAGATGCCAGAATATGCAGTGTTTAACTGGATAACAATGTGACCAGTTAAAATTCTAGGCCTTGGGATGGGTATTATGATGAAATTGGTTAACTTGTTGCTTGGGATGCCTGCATCTCATATTAGAGTGCCCTGGCAGAGCCCTGGCTCACCTGCTCCTAATCCAGTTTATTGTTCATGTGCATCCTGAGAAGCAGCAGGGGATGGCCCAAGTACTTGAGTCCCTGCCACACATGTGGGAGACCTGGATGGAGTTCCAAGCCCTGATTGTTTTGAGCATTTGGGGAGTGAATCAGCAGATGGAAGGTCTCTCTCTCTTTCTCTCTCTCTCTCCCCCCTTGTTCTCTCTGCATTTCTCTGCCATTGAGATAATTAAAAAATAAGTAAATGAAGAGCTAACATTGTAGCGTAAACAGTTAAGCCTCTTTCAGTAATGCTGTTATCCCATATAGGTGCCAGTTCAAGTCCTGGCTGTTTCACTTCCAATTCAGCTCCCTGCTAGTGCCCCTGGGAAAGCAGAGGAAGGTGGTCCTAATCCTTGGGCTCCTGCACCCACGTGGGAGACCTGGAAGAAGTTCGTGGCTCCTGTCTTCAGCCAGGCCCAGCCCCAGCCCCAGCTGTGGTAGCCATTTGAGGAGTAAATCAGCAGATGGAAAAATCTCTCTCTCTCTCTCTCTATCTCTCCCTCTCTATTTCTCTCTATCTCTCTCTGTAACTCTGCCTTTCGAGTAAATAAAATAAATCTTTTATCCCATGTTTATTTCAACTCAATTCATAATAGTTAGGATATGGAATTAACCCAGATGTCCATCAACAGAAGACTGGATAAAGAAATTATGGTATATGTACACCATGGAATACTACACAGTGGAAAAAAAAAAAAAAAACCTCAGTCCTGTCATTTGCAACAGAATGGATACAACTGGAAAACATCATACTTAGTGAAATAAGCAAATCCCCAAAAGGAAAATACCATGTGTCCTTCCCGATCTATGATGACTAATAGAGCACCTAAAAGGTAATCTATAGATGTGAAATTGACACTTTGAGATGCGATGATTTTCAACAGCCCTTGTTTCAACGGTTGAGGAATAGTTGTTTTTTTTTTTTCTAGTTTGTTGGACTCTTTACTTAGTATAAGGTTAATTTATGTATATAAAGTTAATCGAAGATAGATCTTAGTAAAATATAAGAATGGGAATAAGAGAGGAAGAAGGAGGAAGGGTGGGAGTGTAATTGGGAAGGAGGGTAGAGTGGGAAGAGTCACCATGTTCCTAAATTTGTATATATAAAATGCTTGAAGTTTGTATACTTAAATAAAAGTTTTCTAGGTAAAGAAAATCTTTTTAAAAAAGTAAATAAACATTAAAACAATAACAATATCATCCTTGTCTTAGTAAAAAAAAAAGAGAATGTTTTCTGGCAAACAACCAGCCACATTGTCTTATTATCACTCCCAAATTCATATCATATTTATCAGAGATACCATTATTTAGGATTGATTTTAAACAGCTTTGCTCTCTTGAACTTGAGTCTAAATTTTTTTGCAGCATTACTCTTTTCATATTACTTTTTACATAAAATACAGCTTCACAATTGCTTCTTAACTCATCACAGAATTTTTTTGGCTATGTCAGTTCCAACTTTTCTCAGCACAGTTCATCAGTCTTTCATAGGAGTCAGGGATATTAGTGATATTAGTAGTGGCTGAAAGTCGCTTGATATTTATTTTAAGCTAGTTGTGGTTTACTATCCATAAGGGGTCAGTCATTTCTGCTTGGATTTATTGAAGTCTGGAGAATAATTCATTAGAAGTGAGCAATTTTTTTTTTTTTTTGACAGGCAGAGTGGACAATGAGAGAGAGAAACAGAGAAAGGTCTTCCTTTGCCTTTGGTTCACCCTCCGATGGCCGCCACGGCCAGCGCTGCCGCCCGCGCCCGCGCACCGTGCTGATCTGAAGGCAGGAGCCAGGTGCTTCTCCTGGTCTCCCATGGGGTGCAGGGCCCAAGGACCTGGGCCATCCTCCACTGCACTCCCGGGCCACAGCAGAGGGCTGGCCTGGAAGAGGGGCAACCGGGACAGAATCCGGCACCCCGACCGGGACTAGAACCTGGTGTGCTGGCGCCGCTAGGCGGAGGATTAGCCTAGTGAGCCGCAGAGCCAGCCAGAAGTGAGCAATTTTTAACATATCATTAATAGATTCTAACATCTCTCTCATGAACTCCAGATCATTCCTGTTTGACCAAAAATACTCTGGGTATTTTTCCCACTGCAAATAAAATTGTTCTATGGAGCAGCACTGCCCTGCATCCTACTGTTATGTTCTTCCACTCTGCCTGTTTCATCTCTAAATCTTTTAAGCTCTCTTTTCTCTACCTGTCATCATACCTCAGAGGTCACAATTCCACTTTCTGTCATGCACTGTCTAGGAGATGACATCTGTTCTACAGATTCAGGGATCACCCATGAGCAGAGCAATCACATGTATACCACCAGTGCAAGCTTTATCTTCCCACATAATATCATCTACTGAGTGTCCCAATGACTTAACTGAAAATTAAATTCATGCTCTCCAGCATCTCAGTCTTTATCCCACTTTAAAATCTTCTTCAAATGTCTGCCACCTGAAGAATGTCTGCCACCATTGCTAATCTGGTTGCAGAATCTAGATATCAAGTACTCACTTTGACAGTTTCCTACCATCACATAGCCAACCCATCCTAAGTGTTAGTGATTTTATCACTTCATTGACATTTGAATCCAATCTCTTCTCTCCGTCTTTCCAGGAACTGCTTCAATCTTGGATGACAATCAACTTTTACCAACTCTGCCACTTCCTACCTTGTGTTTTCCACCTACTCCCACCCAGCCCATTCTTCATATTATGTCCAAACAAAATGTTTACAAAAGGTAGCTCATAACACATCACCCTTCTGCTTAAAATATTTCATACTCTCTCCATTTTCTCTCGGAATAAGGACAAAAATTTCCATAACATGATCTAAAATATTCCAATTGCTGTGGCCACTGCCAAGCCTGAAACTTGTCCCAAAGTCTTATGTATACTTTAGAACATGCCCCTTCTTTGAACACTTCATTCTCTGTCTACCTCTTTCATCATGAGCTATTTCAACCCTCTGCTTTTTATCCATGACACATCCCCTCATCTTAGGAGGCTTCTCAAAAAAATCAGTTTATGGACATGAAGCCCACGTTTGCACTTAGGAGAAATCCTCCTCTTATAAGCTTCCTGGCACTGTGTTCTAGTACTTCTCTCTTCCATAGCACTTATTTCAGACATTCGTGATTTTTTAAATATTAATTTATTTATTTGAGAGGAAGAGTTACAGAGAAAGAAAGAGACGGATAAAGAGGTCTTCCACCCGCTGGTTCAGTCAACAGCCAGAGCTGGGCCCATCTGAAGACAGGATCCAGGAGCTTCTTCTTCTGGTCTCCCACGTGGGTGCAGGGGCCCAAACACTTGGGCCATCTCTGCTGCTTTCCCAGGCATTAGCAGAGAGCTGGATAAGAAGAGGAACAGCCAGGACATGAACTGGCTCCCACATGTGATGGAGGCTTATCCTATTATGCCACAGTGCAAGCCCCTGACATTCCTGATTAACAGTAATTTTCATAAGAATACATGTCCACAAGATCTGGGACCATTTTTTTCACTCCTCATTGTGCTCCCAGTTTTCCAAGTAGCTCCTGGTGCAAAGGAGGCATTGAATAATAATTTGTTGAATGAATGGATTGTTTAATGACTATAATGAGTTTTTTAGTTTAATGCTCCTAATTATTTTAAAAATATTTACTTATTAATTTTTAACTTAAAATTTTTACTTATTAATTGCTTAATTATTTATTTTTAACTTGAAAAGCAGAACAATGGAGAAAGAGAAAGAGAGAGAGAGAGAGAGAGAGATCTTTTATCTGCTGTTTCACTCTGCAAAAGCCCACAACAGCCAGGACTGGGTCAGGTCAAAGCTGGAGCCTAGAACTCAATCCAGGTTTCTCATGTGCATGACAGGGACCCTAACACTTGGTCCATCATCTGCTGCCTCTCAGAGAGCACAGTAGTAGGAAGCTGAGTAGGAATCAAGGAGCCAGGACTTAACCCCAGGCACTCTGATTGTGGGATGCAGGAGCTTCAAGCAGCAGCTTATCCCACTGGCCTACAATGCCTGCCCACTGATGCTGCTTTATAATGATGTGAATGAGGTTAAAGCAAATCTCCTAAACCAGGTGAAGGAGCTTGGGCAGCAAGGGTTTGAGCTGAACTTTGTTCATACCCCAAGGACAACAGCAGATCTGTGTGGTTTTTGTTTGTCCACAGAATTAATCATACATAACTCCAAGCCAATTTGTGAAGGTTTTTGTGTCCTCCTTGTGTCCTTTGTGGCCACTATTTCAGTACCCTTTTGATCCCTTTTTCTCAAATTCTTTTCCTTGTACTAAAACAGAAAAGCAACTGACACCAGAACTTTACACTTATTTTTTTGATCAGTCTCTCCTGTCATTTTCTCCCCTTAGTATTGATCTATTACCCTCTCACCTTCGGGTCTTCTCATTTTTATTATCTGTCTCCTTGTGTTAAAACAGGTATGGTTCTGAGAGTGGTCATTTTCACCTTGCCTTTCCTTCCATTTTTCAGAGATTTGTTCTAGGAAGGAGCAGGCCTATTGTTGGCCTGGAGCTGCTGGAAACTCACTCAGGGTACTGCGGAAGTAGAAAAGGATAAATTCTGTTTGCATTGATTTTCCCAGGACTCAAGTGAATCAGGGCTGTTGCCAATGGTTTGTGCAGATTTTTTTCTGCACAAGAACACTTGGCTGAGTGGGTGGGAAGCAGCTGAAATCAAGTGCATGGTCTGCTTTCAAGCCATGTGCCCTGTTTGGGTATGCTCCCATCCGGGGGAAAGGCTGCCTTTTTCTAATTTGTGCAACAAGCACAAAGCTTCAGTGATGCAAGATGGGTAAGTTCTAGAGATCTGTTCTAAGTGTAGTACTTAGAGTTAACAATATGGTATAGTGCACTTGAAACTTTAAGAGAGTAGATCTCATGTTAAGTGGTCTTACAGAACACCAACAAAGCAAACAAACAAAAAGAGCCATAAAGAATCTTTCTGAGATAATTGTAGCACTATTTTTATGTGCATATACCTATGTTCTGATTTTATTTTATATTTATTTCTATAAATGTGCCCATTACTTTTTTTTAAAAAAAAAAGATTTATTTACTTATTTGAAAGCAGAGTTAGGGAGAGAGAGGGAGAGACAGAGAGAGAGCAAGAGATCTTCCATCCACTGTTTCACTCTCAAAGTGGCTGCATTGGCCAGGGATGGTCCAGATCGAAGCCAGGAGCCAAGAGCTTCATCGGGGTGAACCATATAGGTGACAGGGGCCCAAACACTCGGAGCATCTTCCACTGCTTGTCCCAGGCCATTAGTAGGGAGCTGAATTAGAAGTGGAGCAGCTGGGAAATTAACCGGAGCCCTTGTGGGATGCCGGCATCACAGGCGGCAGCTTACTAGCTACACCAAATGCTGGCCACTTGTCTGTTACTTTTACTGAAGTCACACATGCGCAGGTTGAAAAGTCAAAGGGCTCTACAGGCTTCATTTGACAACTAGCAGACTGTTAGCTATTGTGATGCAACATTTCCTGTTCCTCACTCGGTCTTGTATTCAAAAAGTATTTGTTGAGCATCTTCTAAATGCCACACACACTGCTTTTAGTGCTTGGGATATTTTAGAGAGTAAAACACATTTTTAAAAATCCCTGCCTGCCTAGAAATTATATTATTTCAGAGTGGAGAGACACAGACAAAAGATGATGAACAAAACAGTAAACCAGTAAATTTTTACTGTGGGTGATTGTGGTAGGAAGTTTTGGGATATGGAGGAAGGCAGAGCAAAATGAAGACAACAGGTGGCATGGGGGAGGTGCACATAGAGTAGTCAGATGAGCCTCAGTGGGAAAGGCCTGAGGCAATGAGAGATCAGCTCTGCCCAGATAGCACAGTCAGCAAAGGTGGAAAAGGGATGTGGGCAGAGAAGGAGGAGCAGAACATGAAGAGTGTTGAAAATCAGGACTACTTGAAACTCTTGCTGCAGTTTCTTATTTCCCATATATTGTGAATTAAGTATGGTTACTTTTTATTTTCAGGTGGTTTCTTTCTTTTGTTTTAAATTTTTAAAACCACTTGGAGGCGCCGCGGCTCACTAGGCTAATCCTCCGCCTTGCGGCGCCGGCACACAGGGTTCTAGCCCCGGTCGGGGCGCCGGATTCTGTCCCGGTTGCCCCTCTTCCAGGCCAGCTCTCTGCTGTGGCCAGGGAGTGCAGTGGAGGATGGCCCAGGTGCTTGGGCCCTGCACCCCATGGGAGACCAGGAGAAGCACCTGGCTCCTGCCATCAGATCAGCGCGGTGTGCGGGCCGCAGCGCGCCAGCCACGGCGGCCATTGGAGGGTGAACCAATGGCAAAGGAAGACCTTTCTCTCTGTCTCTCTCTCTCACTGTCCACTCTGCCTGTCAAAAAAAAACAAAAACAAAAACAAAAAAAAAAAAAACAAACAAAAAAACCACCACTTGGAAAGGTAGAGCAATAGAGAGAGAGACAGGGACAGAGAGAAATGTGTTTTATCTGTTGTTTCACTCCCCAAATGCCTATAATAGCCAGGCCTGGTCCAGGCCAAAGTCAAAAGCTATTCAAGTCTAACACATGGGTGGAAAGGCACCAAGCACTTGAGCCATCCCCTGCTGCCTCCCAGAATACATTAGCAGGAAGCTGGATCAGAAACAGAACAGCCAGGTCTTGAACTGCCACTCCAGTATGTGATACAGGCATCCCATGTGGAAGCTTAACCCCCTATGCCATAATATTTGTCCCACTGGTTTATTTCCTTCCTTTTCATTTTAGATGGTAACTCTTTCAACCTCCTTATTCCCACCACCAATACACAATTTTATCTTTTCCCAACACAGTCATGTTGTAATTGTATTTAGACCAACAGCAGTGATTCCATCAGTATAGCCATTATTGATGCCATGCACAGTTGATATTTATGGTGTACTTTTCCTTTATCATTTAATGCTTATGGAGATTTTACTATTCCTGTGATTCTCAATGTACATTCACAAAATGGAAACTGCTTTCACAATAATGTCAAAATTACTTGCCTTTATCACTGTGTTGATATTTGCATATTAATGGCATAAAAATAACAGTGACAAATAAAAGCAGTGGCAACAAATTCATTAAAAGTCATTGTGTTGCTCTTCAAGGCACTTTTGGTAGAGAAACAAACAAAAGCAAAGCAGCACAAAACCACTTCCACATACGAATGGCATTAGTGAATCAGTCAAAATGATTACTTATATTAAATGTCAACCCTTTTGTATAGGTCCTCTTAATACTGTATGTGGTGAAACAGGAAGTGGACGTCAAGCACCTCTATGCCTATTAAAGTACTGTAGTTGTCTCACTGGTGGATTGTTTTGATTATTTAATAACCTGGAAATGGTTTGTGCATTGGGTGGAATCATGACATGAGTCGCTTCACTCCTGGCATTCCCTGGCTTCGGGTGCTGTTTGACTGTGGTTCCCCTGGATCGAGCACCCAGAACACAGGTGTGTGTCAGTGCCACAGCTGAAACGGAACAGAATCACGCAGCAGTCGGCCAGAAACATTTTTTTTTTTACCCTTAATTATTCTTGAATTGTTTTCTTAAGTCTTTTCCTTCTGGGGTACATAATTCAGAAGCAATTTTCTTGTCAACATGTGTTCTTTCTTGATTTATTTTAATTTGCAATACTTGAGTGATGATGGGATGGGGGTATAAGTTCCCGAAAACTTTTGTTCTAGAATAAGTTGTACAGCTATCTTTTTAAGCTTTTCACGGAAGTAGTTCTATTTTTTCCAAACACTGGAGAACTAAATTTGAGGCAACATTGAAACTTTGGTGAAACAATCTATGAAGCTCCAATTTCAACCACAGGATGAAAAACAATCTGACAAATGAATACTAGGTTTTGAGACGAGCACAGCTTCCTAACGCTTTGCTGGAGAATTAAATTGCTTTGTGACAATGGTTATCCACTCACATGCCTGGTGTTGCTGACAGCAACATGATAGGCAGGGTATTCTGTGATACTTTAATAATTGAAATGATTTAAACATCTGTCTTTGATGTAAACGTGATTTAGTGTAAAAAATTCTATTGTCTGAAAATCAGAGTGTTCTCAAAAGTTCTAGACTACAGGTAAGAAGTATGTTTTTTTGGGGAAGGAGAGATGTTGAAGCTGTTTCAATGATTTTTTCTATATTATTAGGTAGCATTTTTAAAGATCATCATTAGCTTTCATTAAGGGATAGTAAATAACTGAAGGACATTCTCTGTACTACTTTGTAGTTCGAGGTACAATAAGCCTACCTACAAGTACGCTTTCAAAGAAACCTTGGCAACATTTTCTTTCTGTACAATGGTCTTTTCATAAGGAATATTTATTTCTGAACTGATAGATCAAACTCTGAAGTCATCCAAGCAGGAATGCTTGCTGCAAGGCTAGCAAGTCTTCCATGTGTGAAGGGCAGGGTCTGGTGGCCGCCCTGGAGAAGCTTGTCTAGGATTGGAATGGTAGGAAAGGTGAGGCTCAGAGCCAGGCGAGGATTGGAAACTGCTGCTGTGTCCTTGCTGAGACACATAGCCCAGCACAGACGAGGAAGGCAGGCTAAGCAGGCTCTATCACCAGATTCACTTTGCTTTAGAAAACCTGATTTAAGGAGTCAGATTCAGCTTGGCGCCAAAGGGAGAAAAAGACTTTAATGGGTGAGGCCCGATAAATGACAACAATCTTACAAGAGTTTATGTACCCTGTTACCAACCAATAAGTGGCTTATTTCTCTTCAAATTCTTCCTCACTGACATTCCAAATCACCTTTTTAGTGTATCTGATTACATCAAGAAAAGACTGCATGCTGATAATATACTTTTTTTTTTTTTTTTTTTTTTTGACAGGCAGAGTTAGTGAAAGAGAGAGACAGAGTGAAAGGTTTTCCTTTTCCGTTGGTTCACCCCTCTAATGACTGCTACAACTGGCGCTGCGCTGATCCAAAGCCAGGAGCCAGGTGCTTCCTCCTTGTCTCCCATGCGAGTGCTGGGCCCAAGCACTTGGGCCATCCTCCACTGCCCTCCTGGGCCACAGCAGAGAGCTGGACTGGAAGATGAGCAACCAGGACAGAACCGGCTCCCCAACCTGGACTAGAACCTGGGGTGCCGGCGCTGCAGGCAGAGGATTAGCCAAGTAAGCCACAGCGCCCACCTCGATAATATACTTTTTTAAAAAGGTTTATTTATTTATTTGAAAGTAAGAGGGAGTGGGGGAGACAGAGAGAGAGAGCTTCCATTTGCTGCTTTATTCCCCAAATAGCCACAATAGCCAGGGCTTGGCCAGGCCAAAGCCAGGAGTCAGGAAACTTCTTCTGAGTCTCCCATGAGGGTGCAGGGGCCCAAGGACTTGGTCTGTCTTCCACTGTTTTCTCCAGACACATTAGCAAGGGAGCTATATTCGAAGTGGAGCATCTGGAACTTGAACCAGTGCCCATATGGGATGCTGGTACTGCAGGTAGTGGCTTTACCCATTATGCCACAGCACTGGCCCCCAATAATATACTTTTTAATAACTTAGTGTTTAATTGCTTTGTTACCTAGTCTGAAAAGGAAAAGATTTCTTTGCTCTCAGAAAAAGAAATAAATTATTGCTACTAGTAGGTATTTTTACTGGGCCCGGTCAATCTTATCTTGTATTTCAATATCCTCTTACTGTCTCCAGAGAAAGAAAACATTTCATATGACATTGATCAGATTATGTAACCAGGTTATATTATCAAACAGCAATAGCCTCTATGCCATTTCCCATAATGTGATGGTGTGTGATGATGGTCTTTAAGTGCTTTTCTTCTCTTAACCTTTTAACGGAGGCGGGGGGATGCATGACAAAACCAAAATTTATTAAGAGAACACTGTACATGTCCAAGGACCCTGCCAAGTAATAAAATAAGGGAGGCACCATGGGCTTCTCCCCCCAAGATGGGAGCAAGGAACACTTTTGTATCACTTCCAAATCAGGTATGGCAATGAAATGGCATTCTGTGGAGAGGATTTATGTTCCAGAAATTTCTGTCATAGGAATGCAAAATCCCATGACTTCTTCAATTACATGCAAGATACTTCAAAAAGTTGGTAGAAACATGGAATTAAAATAAGTTTTTTCTGCTGCAAGATGTTTTTGAAATCTATGCATAGTGTCTATCATACACATTTTCCTTTTAACTTTTTGAAAATCTCTCATCTGCATGGACTTCACATTTTTTGCAACAGAATATACTTGTTATTTCATTCCATTTTCCTCAAACATTTTGAAATATCCTTATTATTTTTCCAATATTATCTTTATATATTTTAATATGACTGATTATGGGGTTTGTAAACTTGGAGTATCAAAATCCGTCATCAGAATCAGAAACTCTTTAAGTTAGAGGAGATCTCAAAAGATCATCAGATTCAATAAACTGTCCTTCACATAGCAGAGCTATTAGTCCTATTTTGCTGTCACACTTCCTACACAAGTAGAAAACAATTATGTCCATGAACATGTCTTTTCCTATTTTCCCCTTTCTTACTCCTTTTCTTCATCACTACATATTTTCTTCCCCAGCAGTTTCTTTTCATTTCTTACGCATAAGCAAGCAGAACAATTGCTCCTTTGGGCTGTTGGAAATAGAGTGCTTGTTTGTATAACAAGTCAAGAGTTTAGGCTAAGGGTGCTCCTAAGGGTAAAAATCTTGTTCTTAATCTTGGTACTTGGACAAACTATAAAAAAGGACATCAAGCCAAATTGAAAAACGGTAATTTTCCATATACTTACAATATTTCTACAGTACTGTAAATACATTTTTGCAAAGGTTTCATACCATCTACTAGAAAACCAATTTTCCTTAGATAGGTGAAAAGCCTGTATTGGAAAAGAAATGAAAAATGTTTCTCATGGTTGGGAGCAACAAGTGGCACACAGCTGGAACAACCCCCAGGAAGCAGCCTTTAAAAGCGCCCTGCAGTTGAGTATCCCTGTTGGTGTCTCCTCGGCATCACCATCACAAGTCTGTTTTTCTTACCTTTTCAGCATCCTCCATTCTTCACCATTCACTGCACTACAATGCTTCTTGGTCTGTCTTTTCACATGGTGTTTTTCACCCAAGATTAGATGCTTTGTTAACCCCATGAGTCTTACAAGCTTTTGGCTAGCAGAGAAGCACACATTTGTTTTCTTGTCCCCAGATTACTTTCTACATATGTCTTTTGTATTTATCTCAATTTAGCTGTCAATCTTTCCCATTCTCATTCTACTCCCCCCTTTCTTCCGCTCTCCCCCTCATCATTAGTCAGCCCCTAAAAATATTGCTCATGGTTTTATTCCACTTGTTGCTGAATTAGAAAAACACTGAACACCAAGCAGAGAAATACACTGATTTTCACTCTTTAGTTTACATTTTGGAACCCTTTTTTCCACTTGTGCCTTTTTCTAACATTTATAGTAGTAGAAAACCTTCTAGTATGTAGAAATATGAGATACCTGGACCTCTGTAAGTACAATGAAGCTTAGGAGGAAAAGAGTCATTGCTAGATGATCCTTACTTGTTTAAGGTGGCCTTGGGCAAGAATGGAATGGATTGTCCAATCTTCTTCACCCTCAACAAACAAATATTTCTGGGGCATCCCTAGCCTAATCAGAGTGTGTATGAATGCACACAATTCTGTTGGAAGGTCATATACAGCTAGGAGGGTATCTGTGAGTATCTACTTGGTATTCTTAGATACATAGTTATAGAAAGTGGGATAATTTCTTCTAACGATGAAATAATATTTAGGAATTTTTTTTCCTCTCTCTACCATGCTAGAATTATAATGCTGGAAGTTAATTACACTAATTAAAATAGGGTCAGTAAGGTCTCTGCACAGCTGTGGTGAAGTGAAGCATTGAAAATTGTGGACAAGGGTTAGCCTGCTACTATCTAAACACATGGTTGTCATAATGTCTATGTCAACAGAAAGATGTGCAACCTCAGCTCTGTGATGTCCCAGAAAACCTGTCTTGTAAACACTCAGCAGAGGTTCTCTGCTTGGGTTCACAAGAAATCTGTGTATAGTGTGGTTATTAACAATTTTCTGGTCACTCTACAAAAGCATGCATCTCATAGAACTACCTTTTAAAAATATATGAAATCACGTCTAATGATACTTTCGTCTAAAAATGAAAGGCCACACCCTACTTACAATTCAAGTTTTTTAAGAGCCTAATGAAGTGTTTTCATCAGATAAATGATCTGTTGTTCAATTAAAAGAAACTGTGCCTGTAACAAATGCCTTGTTCCCACGCAGGAGGCCACGGGATGGGTTTCTATGAAGTGCTCTCTGATCCAGTGCCAAACTTGGCAGGCACAGGGGTTTGTTTTGGCCTCCTCCTTCATGCTTCTCTGTGGCAGGAGAAAAGCTCTTGGCCCTGTAGCTGGTTCTCCATCACAAGCACCACTCCATCTGGGTCAACCAGCCCCAGCGCCGTTTCCTATGCACCTGTGTGTTCCATCGCTTTCACATAGCCTAGCAATCAAGCTTCTTGGCAAATGAGCACACAGGTGAATAAAACTGGAGACCATGATAGTGGGCAGAGCACCTCATGCAAAGCATAAGTGTCACACTTCACACTTGCCCCTCACCAAGAAGAGAAGTCGGTCCAGTTCTCACCTGTCTGGTGAATGACTGTGAGTGAAAATGTGCAAGTAAACTGCTTCACCTTCTAATTGCTGGTCTTCTATCAGATAGGACAGCTGTTATGGATTACCTGTCTGGAGGACAGGTGTCAGGAACCTTGGAGATGAAGAGGAAAGTTATAGTTGGCTAAAAGCTGGCGGTGCTCCGAGATTTTCTAACACAGAGTGCAGAAAAGTATGGGGCAGAATGGCCTTGTGCCAGATATTTGCTGAGAGTGATCTCAAGACTCAGCCCACTTTTCAAGAAAATGTGGCAGCTGAATCTGTCTGCTGAGGTGATAAGATGGTTAGAGTTCAAGAGAGGAAAAGGCCGTACCATGAATTTGGTCTGTGCTTTATTCTGCTTTTCTGATGTTTGGTTTGCCAGAAGGGTTGGACAATGAGAGAAGGGCCCTGTTGGTTGCCTCTGTTCTCAGTTTCCCTGTGCTCTCATGAAAGGGAAGATCAACAAAGAGCATCAATGTGAAAGCTTTCCTAGGCTCAGGTATAAGAACCTGTCACTAGGCATAGGCTAAACTATTGTTATTAAAAGTATGAGGTGGTCAGAATTTGCATATAAATATGTCTAAGACCATTAGAATTAATCAGGTGACATAACGCAAATGAAAATCATGTAATAAAATGTATATGAGCATAAGATACAAAATTTTATTTGTGGGGCTGGTGCTGTGGCCTAGTAGGTTAAGCATCCACCTGCTGCACAGGTATCCCATATGGGTGCTGGTTTGAGTCCCAGCTGCTCCACTTCTGATCCAGCTCTCTGCTGAAAGCCTGAGAAAGCAGTGGAAGATGGCCCACGTCCTTGGGCACCCGTATCCGTGTGGGAGACCAGGAAGAAGCTCCTGGCTCCTGGCTCCTGGCTTTGGATCAGCCTTGCTCTGGCTGTTGTGGCCATTTGGGGAGTGAACCAGTGGATGAAAGACCTCTCTCTCTGTCTCTCCCTCTCTTTGTCTATAATTCTGCCTCTCAAGTAAATAAATAAATCTTTTAAAAACATTTTATTTGTAAATATACCTGGCAAATTTGACAATTGGATCCTTGAAGTATCATTAATCCTTTCCTGGGCAAATATTGAAGAAAGTTATTGACAAATTTTATTTTTGCTAGTTGCTAGACATTTCATCTAAAGCGCAGGGCAGTTTTGTACAACAGCAAAAAATTCAGTGTTGGCTTCCAAGGCCATTACTTGATAGGAATGCTAGTGAGTTCTAGTCTTTCTTTCTTCCTTTTTTTTCAATTATTTATTGGTACTATTTTTTAAGATTTATTTTTAATAAAGGCAGAGGCAGAGAGAGAGAGGTCTTCCATCTACTGGTTCACTCCCCAGATGGCTGTAAGAGCTGGAGCTGCACAGATCTGAAGCCAGGAGCCAGGAACTTCTTTCAGGTCTCCCATGCAGGTGCAGGGGCCAAAGGACTTGGGCCATCTTCTGCTCTCCCAGGCCATAGCAAGAGTTGGATTGGAAGTAGACTCAAATCAGTGCCCATATGGGATACCAGTACTGCAGGCAGTGGCTTCACCTGCTATGCCACAGTGCCAGCCCCTCCAGTCTTTCTTTGATTCTTAGTTATTATGCTCTTTTGCACTTTGATGGGAACCCTATGAGAAGAAAAAAAAAATGTGAAAGCAAAAACGCTAAAACTATCTGCTCAACATTATGATTCCCTGTTTAATGATGTTTATATAAAAATCTGTGTGTTGATTTTACCTTGAGAGAAATTGTTTATGGTAATAATCCCTCCAAAGGACCAATTCCAGAGAATTCAGAGACAAAACCAAGCTAGGGACATTAATGACTTGCTACCACTTTTAAAAAGTTAGTATATTTTTTTCTGACAGGCAGAGTTAGTGAGAGAGAGAGACAGAGAGAAAGGTCTTCCTTCCATTGGTTCACCCCCCCAAATGGCCGCTACGGCCGGTGCACTGCACCGATCCGAAGCCAGGAGCCAGGTGCTTCCTCCTGATCTCCACGCGGGTGCAGGGCCCAAGGACCTGGTCCATCCTCCACTGCCTTCCTGGGCCACAGCAGAGAGCTGAACTGGAAGAGGAGCAACCGGGACAGAATCCGGTGCCCTGACCGGGACTAGAACCTGGGGTGCGGCGCTGCAGGCGGAGGATTAGCCTAGTGAGCCGTGGTGCTGGCCAAATGTTAGTATTTTAAAAATGTTTCAAAAGAGATGTATATAACTTATTTGAAAGACATAGTTACAGAGACAGAGATTGGGAGAGAGATCTTCTGTCTGCTGCCACAAATGGCCACAGCAGCCAGGAACCAGGAACCAGGAACATCATCTGGGTTTCCCACATGGGTGGCAGGGGCCCAAGAACTTGGGTCATCTTCTGCTGCTTTTCCAGCAGCATCTGCAGGGAGCTGGATTAGAAGTGGAGCAGCAGCCAGGACTTCAACCAGTGCTCATACGGGGTGCTCACATGGGATGCCAGCATCACAGGCACCAGCTTATCCCACTGCGCTACAAAACCAGCCCTGCTACCATTTCTTATTGAACTGGATACACTGCCTGTCTCTTCCAATTTGAGGAAAAGAAAGATGTAAATAATCCTCTGTAGCATCCCTCCCTTTATGACATTATGATCATGAAATTGTATGGCCATAAGAGATCTCTGATGGAATCATTATCTATAAGTGTGACTTTAAATTCACAATTTCAAAACTCTGATTATAACTTTAGTACATATTAAATAACTAATTAATTCTAATCAGTTGCTTTGGTTTATATTTTTCAGCCAGTTTATACTGTATGGGTCACTGAAAATGATATCACCTAAAAGTTAAATGTTCCATGAAGATTGTACTTGAATACTTTTATGAACAAAACACGCTTTAGTAACCTACTGATGACATTTTCTAAGCAAAAGTTTTTATTGTGATATTCCCTATTATAGAGCTTTGGGATCTCATTCTTTCAGAAGATTTTATTTTTGTTCCAAACCCGAACTTGTGCTTAGAGGAAATTCTTGCTGGGTTTTCCTCAACACTCTCCCACGCAGAAAGGGTGGTGGATGGCTTTTGATTCCCTGTGTTTCCATACTGGATTCTGTAGACAGTAAAGCACACAGATCTGCTCTCAATCCATCCCCAAATAGTCGATATCAGTTTAACCTTGAACTTTCTGCTGCCTAAAAGTAGTTAAATTTCTAGCATATTTTTAAAGGTTTATTTATTTGAAAGGAAGATTTTCAGAGAGGCAAAGGGAGGGAGAGAGAGAGAGAGAGAGAGAGAGAGGAAGTCTTCCATTCACTGGTTCATGCCCCAGGTGGCTGCAATGACAGGAGCTGCGCCGATCCAAAGCCAGGAGCCAAGAGCTTCCTCCAGGTCTCCCACGCCGGTGCAGGGGCCCAAGGAACTGAGCCATCTTCTATTGCTTTCCCAGGCCATAGCAGAGAGCTGCATTGGAAGTGGAGCAGCCAGGACTTGAACTGCTGCAGGCGGTGGCTTTTACTTGCTACACCACAGCACTGGCCCCTAAATTTTTAGCATAATAATTGAGAATATAGAGGCTAATCTGTGAAGATCAATTCTAGCTCTACTACCTGTGTAATATTGGAAAACTTATGCACTTAATTATATATAAAATTAAATGGAAACAGTGACAGAATGTGCTTCAAAGGTTTATACTGAGTATTAAATAACTATTACCAAATGTTCTGTTGTAAGAAGTTATATTTGTGTAAATATATATTTGTTTTATATATATATATATTTTTTTTTCCTGAGAGGCAAAGAGATTGACAGAGCTCCCATTCACTGGCTCATTCCCCAAAAGCCTGAAACAGCTTGACTGGGCTGGGTCAGGTGGAGACTAGGCAGTCCCCATATATGCCTCCCTGCATTTCCTTTATTAACATTTCGTATTAGCATATTTTCACAATTAATGAACCACACCCAGATTCCCCTATTTTTAAATCCAAATTCCTTATGTCCCTCCCACCCTACTCCAACATGTTTATAGTAGCACTGTTCGCAGTAGCCAAATTGTGAAATCTACCAAGATGATCATCATCAGATGAACAAAGAAGATGTGGTATAGACACACAATAGAATACTATTCATCTCAGAGAGCGAGCGAGCGAGTGAGCGAGTGAGTGAGCAAATGCCAGTATTTTGGCACAGAGAGTTAAGCTGGTGCCTATGATACCAGCATCCCCTATGAGTGCTGGTTCAAGTCCCATCTGCTCCACTTTCAATCCAGTTCCTGCTAATGTGCCTGGGAAAGCAGTAGAAGTTGGCCCAAGTGCTTGTGTCCCTGTACCCACAAGAGAGAGTTGGATGATGCTTCATGCTCCTGGCTTCAGCCTGGCCCAGCCTGGCTATTGTGGCCATTGAGAAGTGAACCATCAGATGGAAGATTGATATCTCTCTCTTTCCCTCTGTTTGTAACTCAGTCTTTCTAATAATTAAATCTTTTTTAAAAAAATTAAAAAATATGAAATCCCATCATTTGCAACAAAATAGAACTAGAAGACATCATTTTGAGTGAAACCAGCCAGACATGGAAAAACAAATACAACATGCTCTCCCATATATGCGGGAGCTAAAATGAAAAACAAACAAACAAACAAACAAAAAAAACCCTCCTAAATCTGAGCACAGGATGTTGAGTATTAGAAGCTGTGTGTTGTGAGGGGACTACTCTAGTGGATTAAACCCATGGATGAATACTCTCAATGAGACTGGTTTTCTGTTACCAATATATTAGGTTGTGGCCAATAATGTCTTAATAGTCTCCTCAACTTGACTAAACTTTTTTTAAAGATTTATTTGATTTGAAAGTCAGAGTTACAATGAGAGAGAAGGAGAGGCAGAGAGAGAGAGAGAGAGAGGTCTTCCATCTGCTGGTTCACTCCCCAATTGGTTGCAATGGCTGGAGCTGTGTCGATCCAAAGCCTGGAGCCAGGGGCTTCTTCTGGGTCCCCCACGTGGGTTCAGGGACCCAAGGAGTTGGGCCATCTTGGTTTCTTGGTGATTTGGGTGTCCCAAGTGGTGTCTTAACCACTGTGCCAACCTGCCTCAAATGCCTTCTCCATGAAAACATGTAAATTCATTTTTATGTAAGTTTTGTTCATATGATATTTATTTTTTAAAACTTTGTAATTAATTTTTATGAGAGTCAGTCTTCTATCAGCTGGTTCACTCCCCAAATGCCTACAAACAGCTAGACTGGGCCAGGCTGAAGCCTGGAGTCAGGAACCCCATTCAGGTCTCCCATGTGGATGGCATGGACCCAAGTACTTGAGCCATAATCTGCTTCCTCCCGAGCACATTAGCAGGAAGTTAACACAGGGCTCAACCTTGGGAACTCTGCGATGAGGGCATCTGAACTGGTGCCTTAGCTTGCCATACCACCCCTTCCCTTGTAAATTCTTTATCTGCCTCTTTGAGATGAAATATTTTTTAAAAAGCTTCTTGACAGTTTTATAGTCCAAGGACATCTTTCTCAAGCACCTTGGAACCAACCCTTTAGAATGTTAATTATCATTGAGGAAGATAGTGTTCCACCTCTCATTTCTACAGATGGGTAGGAATCTATCTTCTGCAGGTACTACCTCCTGTGTGAAGATAGAAGAAAGTTTGTGTTTCTTTGTGGGTAAGGATAATTAGCAAATACAACTGGCCTATGACTCCTCCCTCCCTCCCATTATCTGAGCTCTTTAAAAATCTCTCTCTCCAGCCCCTTGAGCTCAGTCTGAATTCTGGGTTTTTCCCTCTGTTGCAAGAGACTCAAATAAAGTCTTTGTAGTTTGTACTTTGACTCTGGAGTGCCATGTCTGTGGACTCCCGACAATGACACTTGAGGCCTAATTTACAAAAACACATGCCAGTATTTTTTTTACGTGTTAGAAAGATAAATATTTCTGAACCAGCATCTCAAGAATGGCTAGTTGTATAGTTCAATGGTACATGGAAGAGTCCGGGCTAAGACATGATCATCAAGCCCAGCATTAAAATGAGGTGTTCTCACTTAGTGGAAATATTCACCACTTAAATTTGGAATTATTTCTGCAAAGAATATCTCTCCTCATGTTACTTATGTGTGGCACCTGAATGACACAAGGAGTAACATGTACTATGACAAAGCCAGACACAAATCTCCCAAATTCCTATTCTTCATTTCAGAATCGACTAGTTAAACTACAGTCCACAGCAGTCAATCTGAACCAAAGAGTTGATGACTTTACCAAACTTTTGTGTATGTGCTGCCGAAGTGAGCACTTTACCAAACTTTTGTCAGCCTTCTCGCTTCCCTCCCTGGACTTGGGTGCATCTTTGGCTTTAACCAAGGACTAGCATCTTAGCCAAACACTGGAAGGTAGAGCAACCTCTCCTATCAACTTCTCACATAACTGGTTGACCACAAGGAAAGATGTTTCTTGGTCAATCACCTGATTACATCCCTTGCTCTAGTCTTGTTTGTTCCTTCATATCTAAGAGGCTTTCTGCCTGCCCTATAAGGTGCTTATAGATCTTACAGTTGGAACATTCTCCCCCTTGCAATAGTCCCTCTTGTCCTTCTCCAATGGTGTTTTCAAATAAAGTCTTCCATTTTCTAAGCCTGGATTTGTTTTCTATTTAACACCAGAAAATGATGGGCATTTTCACTGATTGCCAGTGGGTCTTAGTTTTGAAATCTCTTTCCTGTTTTACTACCTTGTTATAAATTTACCTACAGAGTCATCTCAAGGGCAAGATGGTTTTGTCACTGTGAAAAGGTTTGTGTATAGTGACATGCTAAAGGCATGCTAACTTCATATTTTTCAATGAAGCACTACACTTTTACAAAATGTAGTTCATTGAGTTTGACATGGATAACCCTGGAAAGCAAAAAGCTCAATAAATGTTTTCTAATTAGCTGAAGATGTTTCAAAATTAATAAAACAATTCTCAGAGGCAAAGGCTTGTTGACTGTGTGTGTGTGTTTTAAGAAATGTGGCTATGTTTCATTTACAAAGTGTTAAGACAATCTGAAAATTTTAGTTGGCTTCTCTCCTCAGTCTCCTTTGCAGTCTCCTTTCAGTCTCCTGTGTGCAGGCAAAAAAAAATCTAGGAGATAATAACATTTAAAATTGGTACTACTAAAACCACTACTACAGATCCAACTGTATTTAAGATCACCAATTAATTTGGATCAGGTAGGCTTTTTCTGCTACAATCAGCTGCTGGTCTCATCTCTCCTATGGCAACTAATAGAGTTTCCAGTTTTATGCCTCCAGTCTGGATCTGAAAATATTTCCAGGGAATTTGTTATCTGATTTGGGGACTCGATCTAGAAGGAACAGTGGACATGCCATAGTGTCATGGAAACAACCTTAGAGTTGAGTCACAAGACAGGATCTAAGACTGGGTCTATCATTTAAGTAAATGATATGATGGTCCTACATGGCTCAATTAACCTCTTCTGACCCTTCATTTCTTTAGGATAATTAATTCCTGACTCATGTGTTATTCTTAAACAGAAAAATCAGTAATGCATGGCAATGAGGGTTTATTAATATTTTAAAATATAGTTACTTGTGTTACATGTGTATATCTTTAATAGATAGTGAGCTAACTAAAACTGAGGCCCTGTGAATACCTTAACTGCTTAGGAGTTAATGCATAACAGTTGCTCATTAAGTTTTTTTGAGTGTGTGATTTGATATGTGTGACTGTGAACCATATTGAAATGAATTCCACAAATAATTCAATAAACATTTATTGTATGAACATTAAACATTACTGTGCTGAGTCCCTTAAGAAATACAAAATGGATCAGACACGAATCCTGGCCTCTGGGCACTTACAGTACACCAGAGGATATCAGAAATGCATATAAATAACAAGATTTAAGATTTGAAAAATCCTAGGCAAGGTACAGAAGCAGTTCCATAAGAGTTCACAAGAGAAATTATTTCTAGCTTGGAAAAATGAAAAAAAAAAGTTCATGAGGATGAAATATGATTTGTAAGCAGCAGCATAAGCAAAATGTAGACGTGCGGAAAGGGAAGAACTTCTTGTCCAAGGACACAAAGAAACTGGCGGGTTGTGAATGCAGTGAGCTGGGAAGGATCTGTCCTTGGTTGAAGGACTTATGCCCTGGATAAGGGACAGCTGCAGCTCAGCTTTGGTAGAGTATGACAAATAGAGGGGGAAGGAATGGGAGACAGAGAGGGAGAGAGAGAGAAACAGAGAGAAAGAAAAAGAGACGCAGAAATTTAAAAGGAGTGGACTAGAAGAGGGCTCCTTAAAATTTTGTTCTGTGTACTTACCAATCTGCTCTCATTTTTTATAGAAAAAAATAAACTCTTCACTGCCACTACCATAACTTGGCATCTTTCTTAGAGTAATCAAAAACATCTATCATAACATTTTTAAATATGAAATTTTTAGTTAGCTATCATATATTAATTTAATGTTGAGTTACTAGAGCTAAAGAAAACAAACTAAAAAGTAATATTTTATGTCAGGGCAGTGAATATTTAGAAGAAATATTAACCTAATATATTGTGACTTGTATATTTTTAAACATATGCTTAGGGTGTTTTTTTACAATGAAGATTATAAAATTTGGAATGAGTTACTAAATTATGTTTTGCATTCACAGCTGAGGTGAAACTGAGACTTAGTGGTTTATACATATATATGCATATCTAAACAAATGTGTGTATATATGTACATATGTGTGTATGGGAGATATTCACTTAATATTATTCTAACACCAAAAAGTCATCCTATAAATTCAATAGGTTATACAATGACATTATAACTAGCATTAAGTTTACTATATTGAAAAATCAGTCTTCACTTTCACTTTAAAAATCTGATTAAAAATATAATTTTCAAATCTTGACACTGAGGTATTATATGTATCTGACAGGAGTTCAGCTGGAGTCATGTGGTTTTTAAGGCTCCATCTCAGAGGTGCACTTGTGTGTCTGAAGCACCATTTTCTCTGCCTCATGGCCTGAGTGCCAGGTCCCCAAGGTCATGTGGAATAGGGACTGAGTCACTTGAGTTTTGGACAGACCACAGAAGACCACACAGCTCAGGTTTTCTTTTTCTTTTTTTTTTTTTTTTTAAGATTTATTTATTTATTTGAAAGGCAGAGTTACAGAGAGAGAGAGAGATAGAGAAAGAAAGAGAGACACACAGATCTTCCACTATGCTGGTTCACTCCCCAGATGGCCAAAAATGGCCAGGGCTGGGCAAGGCTGAAACCAGGAGCCAGGAGTTTTTTCCAGGTCTCTCCTATGGATAGCAAGGGCTCAAGCACTTGGGCCATTTTCTGCTGCCTTACCTAGGCACTAGCAGGGAGCTGGATCAGAAGCGGAACAGCTGGGGTTCGAGCTGCTGCCCGTGAAAGCTAGCATTGTAGATGGCAGCTTCACCCACTACACTACAATGCTGGCAAAGGTCAGGTTTATGCATAAAATAAATAAACATTCTGGGAATTCTGAGGACCCCAGTCTTTCTTCTACCTGCCCTTATTTGCCTCAGACTGAAAAACACAACATCAGATCTTTGAAAGGACCGTGACATTGCTGAATTCCTTCCAATTGTGCTTGCTTTAATGTGTATGGAAGGGAGCTAGAGCTATCACTGGTGTGGCTTTTACACAAAAGAGAGCACCCAGGACCATTTGTGCAGTTGTTCACTGCAGGCTTTACACTTTCTCACCAGAGACAAATCATCCCATCAAATACCCCTCTTTTCTCCTGCTAGAGAATATATATAAAGATCTTTAAAAAGTCCTGAACAGGTTTATTTTTGTATACTATGAAGAATTGTTGTTTGAGTAGCTTTGTTTGTGAAACATGCAGTGAATTTCACTACATAAAAATAACATTTTCCCTGTCTTATTTCTGTGTGTTAACTTACAGTTGTCTACTAGTTGCCTTTTTGCCATAAGATAGAAAAAACATAATATTTATGTAAGAATGTGATAGTAAGCAGATTTTTTGACAAGCCCCATTTACATGGTACATTGTTCCAAAAGGTGTTTAAGTAGAAATACAGAAGCACTGTACAAACCCATTATTACATTTGAAAAATCATTAGCCTCAAAGGAGTAATAATGGTCTTCTTGTAAAATCGTGAATATATTTTTGATATCTGTATTGAAAAAAACTTTATAAATACGCAAATTTCCATTCAACAAATCCAAAATAAAATGCACTAAAAACTGGTATGTAGACAAAAGTTTATTTACACCATACAACATTTTAAATATTTTTTACACAGCTGCAGCAGAGAAAGCTACTCAGAGCTTTCTAGAGAAAACTGCAATAATAAAGATGTGAAATATATTATTCATATAAAAGTGAGATTATTACTTTATTGCATTTAAAGCAATGAAGAATGTAGCTCAACAAACATTCATTTAATGACAAAAACTTTGCTTTTATATTATAAAGTAAAAAGTGTAGTAATGGCCAAACAGACTGTTATAAACTTTAAAAACTGCATAAATATATACATTGTGCTTCATGGTGAAGTTTTTTGAAAACTAAACCATATGAAGCGGTTACAACATGAATCGTTGCTTGAGGTTTATCTATAAAGATTACCTTACAAATCCATTCCACGGGTACTTACAACACAGGATGGTCAGAACTGTACACCTGGTCGTCTCTCCACTAGCCTGACTAGTGAGAAGTTACCATAAGAAAACACCACTGACGTTTGGCACGTGGAGGTCCTGACACAGGATAGTCACACTGTTCAGATAGAAAGGTCAGGCTTCCCAACTCCTAAGTGTCAGTGCAATCAACTGTTTAGTTTCCACCTCTGTCCATTTTGCCTTTGCTAAACTTCTGTTTGGAAGTCACCCTCCTGCACATCCAGAGGCAAATTCAGACATTTCTCCCATTCTGCCGGCCTCAGTTCCAAAGTATCCTTTGCCTCTGTATCTAAGACATTGATTGTGGTGTAATGTTGGTAGTCACTGGGGTTTTTGAAAGTTTCCCATGGATTCTTGTTTGGTGCTGGGTTTTCCTGTGGAAAAGAGAAAGGAAGATAGTCATTTATTCAAGGATTAGCGGTGCTGCTTGTTGATGTTCCCAGCGAGAGAGCGTGTTTGTAACCTTAATCCAGTGTATATGATTCAGAGATGATTTGTAATTGTGGCCAGCTGCAGGAAATAGTTTTGATTTCAGTTTTCTTTCACTGAACAAGCCGATGAACACCATCTCTACGCTATCCAGCAGTCTTCAGGAATTAAAGGAAATGAATAATATTGTGAAAGGCAAAGTACATAATATTTTGTGGTGTACATCTTACGAAATGTCAGTATGGCTACATGGTCAAATAGAAAGGAAAGTTGAAACACTGCTAAGATTCAATGTCAAAAATACTAGTATTATGGCAGAATCTTTTGTGGGATAAATAAATTTGAGAATATTTAATGGAGCATATTATTTAATAATAAAAAGACTTACCCAAACCAACAGTACTTCATTAAAAATTAGATCATCATCTTTGTTTAGTTTTTCTCAAGAAATGAATCTTTTTAGTGATGGGTGTTTAGTCCAACAGTTAAGACACCACTTGGGAAGCATGCGTCCCACGTTAGCAGGCCTGGGTTTATTCTTATTTCCATTCCTGATTCTAGATTCATGTTAATGTGAATTCTGGGAGGCAATGGTGATGGCTTAACTACTTGTGGACTTACCACCCGTGTGGGACATAAGGATTGAGTTCTCAGCTCCCGGCTTTGGCTTTGTCAGCCCCTAGCTATTTATGGGATTTGCCCATCCCCAGGTTTCTGGGGACTGAACCAGCAGATGGGAAATTTTCTCTATTTCAATCTCTCTGTTTCTCAAATAAATAAAATAAAATAAATAATTTTTTTTCAGAGGAAGTCATCTTTCCTAGGATATTTAAATGCTGCTATATTCTCTTGTTTTGTGAACTATTTTTTTCTATGTATTTCCCACTATTTTCTGTATAGCTGAGTGAGTGGCATACTAATTTAGCAAAAATCATTCTTCCCTTCAATGACTAGTTTTGTGTGGAACATAACTAGTAATCCAAGGGAGCCTTTCAAAATGTCTGCAAGCCATTATTCCTTATTGTGTTTTATAGTGCACTTCCCCTTATTATTATGTAAGAATTAAGGTTTACCTAGTACAACTCCACTCAGAGTTGCCAACTTGTTATATTTTAGATAAGTGTTGTTTGAAGATTTCTGTAAATGAGAGAATTTGAATGGGACAGATTAAGGGGAGTATCATCAAAGAAGAAAATCATAACTGAAAGCTCCTTATAAAACAAACAAAAGGGGCCGGTGCTGTGACGCAGTAGGTTAATCCTCCATCTGCAGTGCCAGCATCCCATATGGGTGCTGGTTTGAATCCTGGTTGCTCCACAGAGAGCAATCCAGCTCTCTGCTATTGCTCGGGGAAGCAGTAGAAGATGGCCCAACTTCTTGGGCCCCTGAACTCATGTGGAAGACCCAGAAGAAGCCCCTGGCCCTTGGCTTCAGATTGGCTGCTTGGACATTTGGGGAGTGAACCAGTGGATGGAAGATCTTTCTCTCTGCCTCTGCCTCTCTGTAACTTTGTCTTTCAAATAAATAAGTAAATCTTAAAAAAAAAAAAGTAAAAGAAAACAAACTAAAACCACCACTGGATAACCGGATGGATATTGAAGTATATAGCATATTGATTAAAATTAAATCTACTCATTGTCACAAAAGGAAATGCAAGTAAAAGTCATCAGTTATTCTAAGTCCAGATTTCATTCAATATAGACTCTCACTGACATTAACCATTATTCATGAGAAATAATTTAACTTTTTTTGAATAATTTTTCTACTTTCAATTTATACCAACAAAGTCTATCAAGATTTATGTTTTCCTCTTCAAAGAACAACTTTAAATATCTATTACTCCTACATTCCTGTTTTTAAAGATTATTTTTAGAAGCAAAATATTTGAATCTTATCTTCATTTTTCATGATGTGACATTATGTTTGGTGCAAATACTATAGTTTTTGAATGAGTCCTTCTTCCCAAAATCTGGCCCTCAAATGATTATATTAACAAATGGAACATACAGTCATCATCAAATTATTATTTGGGTTCCACTCAATGTAATAAACATCACCTCAATCTATGGGTAAGAGAAAAAGAGAGAAAAACAATTTATAGAAAAATTGATCATAGATAGAGGTTATTTTTATAAATCCTCTATACACTGTACATTTTTCAACAATTAGTATTACTCAAGGAAAAAATAGCTGTAGGTAAAGAAATAGTAAGATGTTAACTTTTTGGATATGTGTAGGGGATTATTTAATTATGTTGTTGTTAAATATACTTCTTTGCCTCCCTTCAACTAATATTTATTTATCAGCTGCTCTGTGTCACACATCATATTAGACACTAGGAAGGATAAAATGATAAATAAAATATGGAAAAGCAGCATGGTCCACTAGGGAACTTAAGATTTAAAACCTGATACATGCAGGTGCAAATTTCCATTCCTCTATTTTATATGAAGCAACATTGAGCAATTTACTTAATGTCTCTGAACCTCCACTTGAGTATCTGCAAAACAGCTAAATACTTTGTACTGTGGATCAACACCTACCTTGTGAGGCTACGAGAGAGAAAGAGAGAGAGAGAGAGAGAGAGAAAGAGAGAGAGAGAAATTGGCAGAGAATTAGAATGATTCCTGACGATTTAACAAAAGCTTACCATATAGTAACCATATTTACCATGGAAGGTACTTACAGGTAAACAGAGATATAAAAGATAAATGTATAACATGGTCTAGGAAAAGTGCTGTAAGGATTAAGTGGAGGCTAAAAAGCAGCACATAAACCTGAGAAAAGTGTTAGGATTGGCAAAGCAGGAAGAGCTGGCATTGAAGATATGTAGGTTGTTGAGGGTCTGGTTTTGGACAAGTATATTAGGAAATAAAATAAAGTATGGAAACAAGAAAACCCTGAGAACAGGGACTTGTTTATTTTACTTGGCATGGGAAAGAATTGCAGAAAAAAAAAAAAAAAACAAGCAGGAGAAGAACTGGAAGCCAAATCATAGGGGGTTTGAATGTCAGGCTACTCAATTTTGAATTTATTTTGTAGGCAATAGGGGACTGTTGAAAACTTAGGGCCACTACAATGGCCTAAACCATCAATCAACAGCTAAAAGGTTCACCAGTATGAATTTTGCTGAATCATGTCCATAGAATGAACTTATTTATCTTAAACAAAGAGCTGTGTCTAAAGGAGCCTTCTGAAAATCTTTAGTTTTATAGAAAGTCCAATTCATTCAACTCTGAAAGGATTCAAGGTATGTGAAGTATTAGTGCATTTGTTTGAAAAATAAGATTCTGAAACCTTGGAACAGGTGTGATTTTCTTTTTATACTCTGAAGATCAAACACCAGAAATACATAAACTAAAATAGCCAATTTGGGGGCTGATATTTGGCATGGTGGTTAAAACATTGCTTAGGATGTCCATATTCCAAATCAGAGTAAATGGGTTTAAGCTCTGGATCTGTTCCGTACCCCAGCCTTCTGTTAATGCTCACTCTGTGAGGCAGCAGGTGATGTCTTAAGTAGTTTGGTCCTTGCTACCCACATGGAGACCTGGATTCAGTTCTAAATTCCTAACTTCAGCATGGCCTAGCCCCACCTGTTCTAGGCATTGGGGGAATGAACCAGTGAATGGGAGATCACTCTCTGTCTTGGTCTCTGTCTCTGTCTCAGCCTGTCAAATAAAATGAGAATTAATTAACTAATTTAAATGGCCAATTTTAAGCTTTAGTAGAATGTCTCAATCTGATTCCAAAGAGTACTATTTGCCATTACAGGACCTGTTGAATTTCCAAGGGATTCTATTAGTGAGTCATAAGTTAATTCATAAGGTGGGCTTTCTTGTCCAACTCCTGTGGCATTACCAGGCACTTTCAGCTGAACTGTGGCTCCCACCATTGTTCACAAATGTGTGGACCCCCTTTAATTCAGAGGGAGGCCCCCTGCTTCTTTAATAGTGTAGAACTACTGTGTCGAGTTGACAGAGAGGGAACAGAATCTGAAGAGAGTGAGGAAAGAGCTGGTGTCAGTGGATGCTGCCCACAAGTCACTCATTTCCTGTGGATTGGGTATGACATGAAGGAAACCTACAGACTCTCAAATGGATTAGTGTAGTATTTGCAATTATGCAGCTGTTGGTTTTTTTTTTTTTTAAAGCTCAAGTAGAGGAAGGAAGACATGTAGTTCAACTGAAGGCTGTGTGTTAAAGCACATGCACAAATTAAATATAAGCCAATATGCACAAAGCTTCCAACAGTGCTGATTTGGTCTTAAACTGCATCGGTAGTTAGACTGTTAGATGATTATGAGAATTAGGAGCCTCCCAAAATGTGGCACGCCTGCTTGAGTGTCCCCTGTAGTTCACAAGGCTAGGAACAGGCTTCCCTCCTTCCATCCTTCTCTTTTTTACTCCTTCCCTTTCTTCTTTTCCCCTCCGTTCCTTCTTTCTTTCCTTCCATCTTTCAATTTACCTTTTGGTAGGGACATAGCAAAATAGAATGTGTTTGTTCTAAAAGAGCAAGAATTTGGAGAAACTACTTGGGAAAAAGAGATCTTGACTGTGAATGATTTGTGAGCCATATTCAAAGTACAAGTTTCTTCTTTGGATATCATTAAACAGTGCCTTTTCTTTGTAGTGTGATTTAAATGTTTTCCTGCCTGGAAGCAGGAAAATGGACTAAGTGGTCTTTTGGTTTCCTTTTGATTCCCCAAATTCTATTACTCTGCATAATTACCATCATTTACTGTGCTAGGCAGGTGTAAGTTAGCAGCATGGGAAAAAAAAAGGAAAAACAATTTATTTGAGGTTTAAAAAAATCTTTCTCTACCCAATTATGCAATTTTTCATTAGCAATGTGCTGCAATGAATTATGTGACTAAATTAAGGATAATGAACTCACTCACATACTCATTATTGATAAAAACTGAATAAGGAACTCATTTTTTTTCTGTTCTCAGATATTTAGGACAATACTCAAGCAGCAATAACAGCTCTATGCTCTCCACTCCTAGCTTCCCAAATGGTAAATATTTATAAATCTCTTCTAGAAAAGGCACGCTGCTGCAGGGATGTGGTGTAATTAGTGGACTATTTTGGTTGTCAGGAAACTGAGATACAGATATTTGTGCCATTAATGATTTAATACCCAGACTGAACAACAAGGGGAAATTACAATCATATTATAGCATTCAGCCAGCTGTATCTCTTGCATAAGGCTTTCAGATTTGTAAACATAACCCTTTCCTTTTTTTTTTTTTTCAAGCAAATGACATTTCTTCAATTTATTTCAATGTTAGCTTTCAATATTTCAAAATGAGTAGCTAAATGTATTTAGGGCTAATCTCAATGGTGTAATTCTCATTTGCCTCATAGCTAAAAACTGCCAGCTTAATATTAGCAGTAGATGAGAAATAAGTACTCATTATGTATGAAGTACCTTCTACATGCTACCATTGTACTGGTGATAACAAATAATGCATGACTCTTGCTTTAAGGATGAAAATAGATTGACATATACATAAACTATTAAGAGATCACTTAAGAATTAAAGTGGACAGTATTCCTTATAACCTTCATTTAACAAACACAGATTGAATTATCATAGCCATGCAAATTGATAGCAACCATTTACTAATAGCTTACCATGATAAACACTGTACCAGTTTTAAGAGGAATAAAAGAAAATCATGGATAGTAAATTCTTGCTGTTCAGCTCTTCATGAACTAACCTTACTAATCAGGAAGCTGGTGATATAACTCATAAAAAGCATATGGAAACATCACTAGATTTAGAAGGTAATCAAATATGTACATTCGAGTAACACACACATACACACATGTGCACACACGCACACCTAACTCTATATATCACTAAGAGGAGAATTACCCAAGGACTACAACGAGTGTGAGGCAAAGAGTGAGCACCAAATTTGGAGTGAAGAACTGGTATCAGATGGCAGTCCCAGCCTACCTCAGTTTACCAAACTGTAAAGTGCCATATTTGCATTTGCAAGTGTTGTGGGGGATCATATGAGACATATATTAGTTACTGTTTTCCATTATCCATTTAGGAGAATGAAATTGAGGTTTGGAAACATAAGTGGGGTAACCTGCTCAAGATCAGACAGTTCTTAAACTTTCAACTACCAATGCTCTTACAAAGAATTATGAAGTGGTGACTGCTCTGTGCATACAGAAACTGTACAATGTTGTTGTATTTGATGGAGTCAGATGCTAAAGTTGTAGTGGTGCGAATGAATGAGAAGTGAATGATTATGACCAATAACCAAAGTAGGCGAGTCACTTGGAGACAAAAACCTACCACAGTGGTTTCAGGTACCAACTTTATATATTTAGTAATTATATTTTAGGACCTTAAAATGGCAAGCTTCCAAATGAAATTTAAAATTAGCCAACTATTTAGATATTTGAATTAACTGAATTTTAACTCATGTTTTTGGCCATTGAAGCCAATGCATTTTTTGATATATAATTAATTCTAATTAAAGCTTATAAATGGAGGGCCTTTGAAATGTAAATAAAATGCTTAAAGACTCTGTAATCTCTACTTTGCCTATTAGTAGTGTTCTCAAAGTACATTTTTTGAGACTTACTATTTCTTTATGTTCATGGTAGTTTTAGGCTCCTGAGACTTTTCAGGACTCCAGGAGGGAAGGGATAATATCTGTACCATGTACCACCTAATGTGGCACCAGACACTGATGAAGCAAAGTATACTCACCATACTGCTTGTATTTGGTATATCCCGAAATCTGTCCAAAGTTTGAAATTTCTGATTTAGTTCCTGAAACAGTTCCATATGCCTCTTCCTTGTATGCATGACCTTCTGCAAAAAAGAATAGCATGGCTCTCATTCCTAATTTGATTTGTGTATTTTGAAAATAGAGATTTAATATTTTTATTTTAATAATAAGGGAATTAAGTTTGGTGGGAATTGGGAGTTCCCCCAAAATGCCACAAATGGAAATGAGTTGCATCAAATACATATCTCTTATTCTGCATTTCTTGAACATGCAGAATATGCTTTTTTGTTTTTAAAGATTTATTTATTTGAAAGGTTCAGACACACACACACACATACCCACAAACAAGAGGGAGAGAGAGAGAGAGAGAAGAGGGAGACAGAGAGAGAGTGGGGGGGAAAGAGAGAGAGAGAGAGAGAGAGAGAGAGAGAGAGAGATCTTCTAATTGCTGGTTCACTTCCCAAATGGCTGCAACAGCTGGGACTGGGCCAAGTCTAAGCCAGAAGCCTGGCACTTCATCTAGGTCTTCTACATGGGTGGCAGAGGCCCAGGCAATTTTACCGTTTTTTGCTTGCTTCCCTTATGCATTAGCAGGGAGCTGGATCAGAAGTGGGGCAGTTGGGACTGGAACTGGCATCTCTGATATGGGATGCTGGCATCTCAAGCAGTGGCCTTACCCAGTGCACCACAACACCAGCTTCATGAATAAAATTTTCTATTTACATGATTACCATAAACTAGTTTTTTTCCAGGGCTGGAGTTATGGCTCTGCAGGTTAAGGTACCACTTTCAACAGTTTGAGTCTCAGCTGTTCTGCTTCCTATCCAGCTTCCTACTAATGGGCCTAGGAAGGTAACAGAAGATGGCTCAAGTGCTTGGGCCCTGTCACCCAAGTGGGAGATCCGAATGTATGCTGGGCTCCTGACTGCAAACTGGATCAGCTTTGACTGTTGTGGCTATTTGGGGAGTGAGCTAGTGGATGAAGATTCTCTCTGTCTTTCCTTCTCTGTGTGTGTCACCCTGCCTTTCAAATAAATAAATAAAATCTTTTAAAAAATGAACTTTTTTTCATATGGGTGCATCAAAAATGTAGCAATAATTTCTGCATAAGATTTTCATCACTCAAATATTAAAAGACATTTTATAAAAACTGCAATATTTTTAAAAATATTCAAAAATTTGGACTTGTCAAGTACCTGAATCCCTGATCTTCATCATGGGAAATATTACATTTTTATGTTTTATTTCTATAAACACTAAAATTCTTGCTGGCTATCCTAAAGGAGGAGGAAAATTCTGGGCCTTGCCACTAAAACTGACTCAATACACTAAAGTGTCTAAACATGTGTAAGATCTAAATCCTTACACTTTCCAAGTGAACAATGATTGGGCTTTGCAGAAGGACAAATCTGACTCCTAGGCTTCATTTATTTGTTTATGAATCTTAACAATTAGGATTCAGAGCATAATTTACATGATTAATAAACTAAAATCACAAATACAAACATGAATATTAATTCTCTTCTTCCCTTTTACAGTCTTTTCTCTTAACATCATTATAACTCAACAATGGAGTAATAAATAAAAGTAACCCTAGTATAAAATGATATGGGTTGAATCTTTGTCTATTACAGAGCCTTTAATAGAGCACAAACAAAGAATAACTAGGGTAATAAATCCCTTGAATTGGCAAATGTTGTTTTAAAGGAGAAAATGGCTTCCTAAATTTCGATTTTTAAAATTAAAATTCAATATTTCAATGATAGTCTGCAATTATGCCTTCATACTTTTATAAATATGAAGATACAAGATTTTACAGTATTTAAATCATATACTTCATAACTCACCAACTGCTCACATAGTTTGCATAGATATATTCATGTCTAAGCTTATGCTTTGAGTGTTTGGTTAACTGTTTCAACTACTAAATATTTTCACAAGAATTTGTTTTGAAAAAGAATTAAATCTTTAGAGGAAAAATCTGAAATGCATAATTTTCTTTTAAAAAGACGCTTTGGAGAGCACTTTATTCCTTGAGGAAAAAAAAGGCAAAAGAAAAATGCAAATTGAATTCTGAAGTATTACATAAGCTTATTCTCTCTTATGCAAATTTTAATTTCCTATATTGAATGAATTTATATCTAGGCAACACACTATTTACCCAGTCTTTGATTTTAAAAGCCAACTTTCATGTGAGGGAATTCTGCCATTTTAAGTCTTGAAATAACCGATTTCCATCTTTGCTCCTCTTATCTCTAGGAGTTGGCTGTTGAAGAATCAGGTGGTTGAGGATGAGAACATGGCAACATTACTCATGATGGGGACATGAAACATAGCAAGCAATTACAGAGCAATTAACTTCCCATCAGTTTTGGGGAGAGCACACAAAACAGATTTGCAGGATTTACAGAGAAACACCAGGCAAACATAATTTGACTAGTGATAGCTGATGGAGATTTATGAGAGAGAAGATTTGCATAAGCAACTCAGCAGAGGGATTTTGAGGACCATGTCACTGGAAAACATAATGCAGTACATTCCATACGTGGGGAAACAAATACTCCACACAACACCAGGCCCTAAGACACTAACCGAATTAAGACTGTGCCACAAGGAACATTTTCCTTAAAAAAAAATCTACTGTTGTTAGAATACTAGCCCAGCCTCTAACTCACAAATCATGTGTTTTTCATAGTAATAAATCTTACTATATAGAGTTATTTTCTTACTTGGTACAGTCTTTGTCCTATGTCACTCTGCTGATGTTTCTCTAGGGATATTTCATTCTGTCATTTAATACATATTTATGAGCATCACCTTATGCCAAACACTGGAGTAACAATGATACACAAAATCTGATTGAGTTCCTGCCCTCTGTAACTTAATTTCAAATGGAGGACTTAGATATTAATACATAATAATTCAAATAAATATAAAATTGAAACTGTGATAAGAAAACATGTGCTGTTGCTGTGAGTGTAAGTGATATGGGGACTTGCTAAGACAAACCCAAGTGAGACAATCCTCAAATTTTCACATATTCATATTTAACTTGAAAATTCTCAAATTATTTTTTCCCAAGACTTCATCTACTCTTTCCTGTCCATTTTCTAGAATTCAGAATATCCTATGACTGAAAGCCCTGTCCTCAACAAGACATTTCCTCTCCAAAGATAAAAAGCTCATTCTTTTCTAAAATAGCTGGTGCCAGAGGTAGAGTGCCTTTTCCGAGATACACATCTAATAATGTCTGTGAAGTCTTCATTTATCCATCATCTTACAAGAATACAGACTTGCTTTGTGGAGCTGTATCTTCCCATATTGTTGGAAATGTCAATCAAGGTCCTTACTGTTCCCTGGAAGAGGTGACTTAGTCCATTTCCTTCTACTAAAATTGTCTTTTGTCAGTTAGTCAAAGTCATTACATGTTTCTTGTGGAAAAAAAACATACCTCCAGAAAAAAACATGTTCAAGAAGCAAACCAAGTATCAGATATGCCCCATGGAAAAGAAGGTTTCATTAACTGATTGAGGTTTTATAGTCATAATCTGATTGAATATGCATTTCCTGATTCTGAGCTGGATAGATTTTATCTTGAGTTCGAATGCTAGGGCATATTTGGAAAATACAAAGTTGTGGTGGTTACCAGTGTTTTATAAAAACAGAAAGCATTGGGAAATGTTCTACAAAGGCTCAAGAATGCTATTCTTAACAAATAAGCTCAAGTATTATAAAGTGAAATATGGAAGCAAATGAAAATTGTGGATGCTGAAATATAGTGCTCTTCTTATCTAGAAACATTAATTACAAATACATCTTCATGCCAGATAATCTTTCCAATTTAAAACTGCCACCTTGGCAAAGCCAGAAATCACCATAGCAATGATGGTTTTGTGTTCTGGCAGAATTGTCACGTTAGAGCTGCCATTAACAGCTCATGTCTTTGACATGGACTCAGTTTGATTTTCAATGCCTGGTTCCTCCTTATTCACAGTCTCAAAAACATCTTTCAGCCTTTATTATTAAGGAAGGTTCCACTGATAGAAGTACCAGCTTCATATTATCAGAAAGTTTCTAATGTAGCAATATTCTGGAATAAAAACTTAGCTGTGATTTAGTTTTCTTAAGTATTAAGCATTTTCCTTTATTTATTTACTTGTATTAGTATTTTTTGTAGTACTCATGTCTTTGATGTTAGCTACCTAATTAGAAGCTTTCATGCTTATAAATATTATCAGTCAATTTTAATGGCTATTTTGGAACTTTACTGACCTTAGGGTTCATCATTTTCCTTTTTGTGGAATCTACCCTGTTTCCCAAAGAAATTGAGTTACATGAAAAACTCAGTTTAGGGGGCCGGCGCTGTGGTGTAGCACGTAAAGCTGCTGCCTGCAGTGCCAGCATCCCATATGGGCCTGCGTTTGAGTCCTGGCTGCTCTACTTCTGATCCATCTCACTGCTATGGCCTGGGAAAGCAGTAGAAGATGGTCCAAGTCCTTGGCCTCTGCACCCACGTGGGAGGCCTGAAGAAGCTCCTAGCTCCTGGCTTAGGATTGGTGCATCTCTGGCCATTGTGGCCAACTGGGGAGTGAACCAGCGGATAGAAGACCTTTCTCTGTCTCTCCGCCTCTCCTTCTCTCTGAGTAACTCTGACTTTCAAATTAAAAAAAAAAAAAAAAAAAAAAAAAAAAAACACTCAGTTTATAACTCAGTTTTTTTAGTCTTGTAATGATGGTAAAATTCTAATACATGTGGTTTTTTAACTTAAATAAATAGATGTTTTTTGATTGATGATATCTACAGAATTCAGGCTCCTTTATTATAATGCCCATCAGTATTAAAGGCTTCTTTTGCAGTAAAGATAAACACATTGTAATTAGTGTTCCTTCCACTCAGATTAATATCTCACATTTTTTGAAGCTGTGAATGAATCCTCGTCCTGAGAACACCACCAGCCTAGCTGCGTGGAAATATTCTCTCCCGAGTAGCTTATTTCCTTAAAGTTTCTATTTTTGTAATTTAAGAGAAGCAGTCTTTGCAACATTTTAATTCTTGATATTAGAGGAAAAAAAAAGGTAGGTTATAAAATACATTCATAGTATTTCAGATATTTGACTAAAAAATGAGGACACAACATAACCCTCCAGGAAACTCTCCTAGCTTCTTTAAGTACTCGGAAGATGCCGAGTCTGAGAGATTTGGATCTGGAAAAATTTATGTTTGGATCCCAGTTCCATCACTTTCAAATTGTGTGGTCTGACACATGAAATCCAATCTCCTTTTACAGGCAGTTTTAGTAATCAGACTTACCTCGCAGAGTTATTTTGAAGATAAAAAGAAAAGGATAAAAAGCACTTAGCACTGGACTACACTGATAAGAGCCACTTAGGAAATGGCAGGCATTGTTATATTTCTTAATCCTCACAATAACTGTGGGAGATAGGAGGCATTACCTCCACTTTACTGATTAGGAAACTAAAGCTTAAAAAGGAAAGTCTCACAAGCTTACAGGAGTGGATAGCTGGAATCCCTTCTGAATCCCAACTCAGTTCTCTTTGTATGCTGTCTTACATGCATCTCAAAGATTCAAAAAGCACTCAACTTTTATATTTTTAGGTTTCTGATTATGACTGATTCAGGCGGAATACGACTGAACAAATGTAAGATGGATTATACCTTCAGAAGTGAGCCCATAATCTCTAGATATTGATTCGGTCTGCAACTCTCCCATAGAACTGTAATTATGTTTTTAAGGCCTGGTCTTCACACTTGTCTCTGAACATCTCTTTGGTAGTGACTTACTTATCTACATATCTTTGACACTTACACAATGTCTGGAATTCAGCTGGTGATCAACAAATGTGTACTGAATAAATGAAATGAGTAAGATAACATAGATGTAGAGCAGGGAAAGTACCATTGAAGTGTTGTCTTGGAATAGAAACCATCTTTTACAAACTGTTTGGAGGTTTTCACTTTTAAATCAGAATTATGAATCATGGAGTTAGGGTTTAAGTTGGAAAGATAAGTAAGAGATATTCTTGCATATGGACTTTTTGAAACTGAGAGAAACTATCAAAATAAGTTGGAGAATCTCTGAATTATAAACTTTAGAGTATAGTGCCTGGAAATCACTGCCTGAGAGGAACTAGAATCAGATTTGTCTGAATTACTTTTTCTAGTCTTAGAGTTTTATACAGTGCCATTGTCCATTATCCACTGCTTTGTATATGAGCACTTTTTCAGAGTGGGCTATCTTAAGTCAACATCAGAACTCCTAATAGCGAATAAATGCATACCGTAGGAATTAAGATTAACTTTTAAAGTTGTATTCTAAGCTTTCCGTAGCCATAGTCACACTGTGTCCTTAAGATAGTGCCTGTAGCCCTGTGAATGACGTCTGATATTTCATGGTTCTATATTTCAAGTGTGTTTGTACTTGAATAAATATGTTTCCATGGTTTAAGAGAAACTAAACAAAGGGTTTGAAAAAAAAATGAGTGTATGTTTTTTATTTTGCTGCTGTCAATCAAGAGTATATTTGGCTTTAAATACATGATTTTGCAAGAGTTTAAATTTAGTAACATAAAAAAGATGGATATAGTCTATGACCAAATTGCTCAAACTTTTCCTCCAAAAGTGCTACGGACTGCACTTACTACTGGGGTCAGGGAGAAAGCAGGAAGGGCCTATTATGAACAAGACATTTCTGATTTTGATACTAACACAAATTTTACCCTTTATGTATTAGTTTAGCTGGTTGCAATGATATAAAATTAATATAAAATAATGTTTTTAACTTGACCGTGTTTGCCCTAAACTTCCAATAAAATTTCCTGTCCCCACAAAGATGGAGCATAACTATCTATGTCTTTTTTTGCTATCTGCCCTCAACCACTATCCCCTCAGTTTGAGAAGATGAATTTAGTGGGTGTGAGGGGGCTACATGATTGTCACAGAAGATGTGATAAGATATAGCTCTGTGCTTTTAGAAGAAAAGGTGAAAGTACAAATATTTCTATCCATAGATGTTTAACAGGAATGCAGACTATTATCTATTCACAGTTTCACAGTGCATGTCTAATTGCATTTCTGGGAAGTCCTTGATCTTTGTTTCAACCTAAGCCAATTTAAACAACCTGCCTAACATTTATTATTCAATATCCTGTTAGGCACCTTAATTGCATAGTATTAAAGTGGAACCTATCCTAAATATATGTCTCCATGATTTCCCTGATTGTATTACTGGTACTAGCAGAAGTCCAAGGTCATAACTGCAGAGTCATCTCTTTTCTGCTCTTTTACTCTATGTTCAAGAACCAAATTCTGTCTCTGTAGCATCTCTGTGCTACTTTTTCCACAATGTCCAGGCAGAGGACTTTAACATTTCTATGACCAGACACTAGTATTCATAATTCAACTTCCTCTTTCACCCTATTACAATCTATCCTCCATATTACTGAAATATTAATATTTCTAAAATCCTGTTCATAGTAAATCACTCTAAAAAGACAAGCAAAACAAAGTACAATAGAAATCCTTAGCAACAGTTAGTAACAGGTTTGGTAAAAACTCCTTCTGCTGGGGTGCAAGAGATACTTTCAAAATTACCCTCTTTATCTATTATTTTCATTCTTAGACCCTAGTTTAAGTGCACTTTGACTTGCTTCTTGTTTCTTGGGCATGCTGCACATGATCATAATTCCATGCCTTTTCCTCTTAGAATTTTTACCTACTATTTTTACCTCCTCAAGTTATATCTGATACGAATATCTTTGAAATACAATGTGGCTATCTTGGAAGTGCCGCCTCCATACTTATCCACTGTCTATACTAGTCTCTGCCTTAACTCAGGTATGACTTCTTGTTAAAATGAACTGCATTGAAAAACAATTTTATTTTCTATTATTCATTCAACAAAAATGTATTGAATGCTTACTATGTACCAGGATCTGTACTTGTAGCTGGAAATACAAATGCAGTGAGGTATTTAATGACTGAACATAGGAATAATCATCACAGTATTGTCTGAATACTTTCTGGAAAGCAAGAATCAATGTTTATGATTTATGACTCAATGCATTGCTCTATTTGTTTAAGAAATGCAGTGTTGTTCTGCAGATTAGCTATATTAAAGGAGCTTTGCCCTAGGTATAACATTACCTAGCCACAGTGTTTCATAAATATATGAGTTGAAAAAATATTATTATCATGAACAGACTCTGGGGAGTGTGTTAACCTTTAAACCTGAAAAAGGGAAGATGCTTTCTGGAGTCTAGGAGATAGTCAGTCCTTCAATAGTAAAGCTTTTAAACTGGCCACTGCATGGTTAAGTTTGCTGGGGGACAAGTCAGGTTAACAAACTTCACATAAATTTCATCCAGCCTGAACTAAAAAGGGGAAAGGCTGAACTCTTCCTCAAGGATCACCTTTAGCAAATAATTAGACTATCCATTTTGAAATTTATCAACATCTGAGATATCTGCCACATACCTGTGATTGCACATGAAGCAAAGAGGAATAGCATTAAGTGATAGCAAAAAATAAATATTTTTTTCTGATAAAGAAAAGGTAATATATCAAAGTTCCCCTGCTCAAACTTTGGCACCTACAGTAATCATGCCATAATTACAGTAACTAAAGGGCTACAGAAAATGCCCAGGTCCTTGTGCTATACTTTCTTTCCATTATTAGCAAATGCTTTGTTAATACTGTGGTTTTATGTGTGGGACATAAGGAAGAAGTATCAGCTGAAGGAATCTGCTACCAGTTGCCATAGAGAACAGACAAAAAAAGAACAGTTTGTCTAATGCTCCCAACAACACAGCATGATTAGATTTCTTTTGAGTGCTTGTGGTTATATAACTTTGGTTGGTTTCACTGAGGTTTAGTTTTAGATCTAGGTTTTTACTATAATTTGCCACTGATGCCTAGTGGGCTAATTCACACCTCCTTTTCTTTGTACTAACAACTCATTGCTTTTAGGACAAAAATATAAATGATATGGCCTTCTATTTTAGGCAAACTAAACAATTGGTAGGAAAAAGCCTTAAAATACATGATTGAAACAGACGCTAAATAATAAACAGGTGAAGAATTCTGAATATTTTCTATTCAAATTCATAGTCTTGATATTTTTCTGCTAAAAAACTTTGGGTGCAGTGAAAGATACATCCTACGCCAGGTTACCACAGAGACTCTATAGGAGCATTAAAATTTGATATTTATTAAGGTCAGATTCTTTGTCATTTCTTTGTTCTTGTAGTCTGAACTAGTACCAAAAAACAGTTTTCTTTGAATCCCACTCAAGGTAAGACCACTGCTCATCACTGAAGTAAATAAAAATAAGTTCCACTTTTCACACAGACTGCACATTGTAGTATGACAACACTCATCTACATGAACGAAATGATTAAATTAAGATTTCCCACATTCCAGGAAGCTTCTGTAATTTTGGAAACATCAGTTAAACGTATCAAGTTCTATGTATGTATCACAAGGGTACAAATATGCTGGAGTAATTTATAATGTATTATATGCAATTATATCAGCAGGCTAGAAATCATATCCAATTATCAAAAATGCATTTATGTGATGATGAGACATCATTAATTTTATGCTTAGCATAAGTTGCTCAAATGGTATGATTTTGGCATTTTCCAGCATCAATATTCAAGCATTAATATAAATTCAATGTAAATTAGAAAAATGAAAATCTTTATCTTGTTTACATGTGTGAAAAGGCATTTCTAAACACAGAAGCACATTGAACCAACACTTGCTATTGGAATCATGAACCTGAATGTATCACAGAGAACCTAAACAACAAGAATCAGAACAAAAAGCAAGTAAGTCCCAGAAAAAGCCTAGCTAATCAGTCTAAATGTCCTCACAGGATCTCTTCAGGTGATTACTAGAATGAAAGGAAGAAAAACATTTTAAATGTAAAAGTCAGGAAACAACAACTTTGATTCCCACCATAAATGTTCTTCCTAGCATTTATATCTTACTTTTCCAGAAAATTTCATTTTAGTATACACTTTAAGCAGTTAAAGCTCTTTCTACAATTATCTATACAGTATGGATTTTAATTAAAAATGTTTGACTTATTTAATCAAACTAGTAGTACCTCCACTAAGCTACACAGAGTAACATATTTAAGGAGTTATATATCAAGTTTTAATTCACATAATTAAAATTATAAAAGAATTCCCAGAAGCTTACCTCAAAGTCAAGGTCTGAATATCGTGATTTTCTTCTCTGATAGCCAGTGTTTTTAGAGAGAATGAGAAAATCAATAGTTATGCTTAATCATTCAAACAAAATGAAAAACATTTTCAATTATCCTGCTTTTTTGTATTATACAAATTTCCTTCCCGTAAAAACACGAACATTTTTATGATTCCAATATCTTACATCATATTATTCCATTTTAACTTTGAGCTTACTTTAAACAGAGTAACATAATACTGAATGTTTCTGATGTTGATTTCTTAATCCTAATTTTCAGTAAGGAGAGGTTTTTCCTATGAAAATGTACACAAACATTTCAATCCTGAAACAATAGTTTTACTATGGCAAAAATAGAAATACAGAGGGTTAAGTATTAAATGGGGGGAAAAAACAACTACCTCAAGATCTCCCACCCACCAATATCTAGATTACATTTCTATGAAATTCCACCTGGCCCTCTGTGTAAATCCCAAAGTTCCTGTAGTTTTATGCACACATTTCTTGGAACCTGATAGTCCTCCATGACAGGAAAGTCCTCCTAATTGCTGGCCCTTAGGAACTGAAGTATTTGCTCTAATTCAATAAAACCAATAACAAATATTCCATACCCCAGGAAAATGTAGATATAAATGTTTCAGAGTGTTCCTCTACAGCTCTGAATCTGTTTAACCATTCCCAAATCTCGTTATAGATAAATATGCATTAATGAAATAAAGTAATTAGGCAGTAGGCTTGATAAAATCAGGAAACATTATTAAAATGAAATTAATGCAATCTCATGTGGTGACATGATTTTCATGATGTTGGTGTGGGCAAAGTATTTTTCTTATCTGCTCCAGGAAGCTACTGGGATCTTATATTGGCTGAGGTTCAGAGGGATGATTCTGATAAACTTGCAAAAAGCCCTTCAGATTTTCAGAGAACAAAGCAAATATCCATCATAGATTTTAAAACCTTTTATTATATTTTTTGGAGGAAGTGGTGATGAAATGCATGGTGTATAATAAATATTTAAAGCAAGAAATACTTAGAGGCAGCTGGGAAATATGTAAACCATTTGGCAAACTTCTGTTCTACTTTTCTCCCTGCTCCCCTCATAGTACCTGCAGTCTTAACTTCACTACCTGAGCAGAGAATCATATGCAAGACAGGAGATGTAAGAGATTCTGTCCTATCTTGTCACTGGTGAACATTAGGCAACAAAGGAAAGCAAAAATGTAGTTTATTGAAAACTGTGATCAAATCTCTGCAGCTGGGCTTCCCATTGTTATTACTAAACCAGAACCTCACTGTGTAACTTACTACCCAAAGCACATTTCTGCAGACCGAAGAGGATACAACAAAATAAATGTTTTGTTTTAAAAAGGTGGAAAACTTCTGAAATTATTTTATTTTGGTGCAGTTGTTTAGAACTGAGAATACAGATGCAAGTGCAATCAAAGAGAGAGCAGAAAGGAGACTGCTTTATTAAATGGAAACTTAGCATGTTGATCTCATTTTGTCCTTGTCTCCAACAACACCCTGGCTTCTTCCTGGTGACATCCCAGAAGCAGCAAAGTATGTGGGAAGGCACTGAAGCCAGCCCTCCTTTGCCATCACCCTGCTATTGTTATCTAACTGTGCTGTCTAAAAATCAGGCTCCGACATACTGCACCACACTTTGCAGCAATATGCTAGACTAAATGTCAGTGTTTCCATTCTACTGTTGGATCCTTTGCTTTCTTGGCACTGTGACTCAGCACGACGTTTTTGTAAGTATACATTAAGCAAAATTCTGTCTTAATACAGTAAAATCCTAGCATGAAAACACTTAGTTTTAAGCAATTATACAACATTAGTCATGAGCACCACATTGCATTTGAAAATTAGAGTGAAATCTTATGAAAAAGGTATAGCTAGCTCAACAGTTAACAGGGCCTTCTGCTACATGTGCTGAGTGGTTCTTTGTTGCCAAAGGTGGCCATGAGCATATGCTCCCCTGCTTATCTCTGAACGCAGGGCTGTGTTGCCTGAAAACTGGAAACGTTGATGAATACATGTCACCAAAGGCTACATATTTCAGAAGCAAGAGCAAAAGATGAGAACCTAGAAGAACACCAGAGATAGATTTTGCTTCTGAGAACAGATGTCAGCTAAGTCGATGTGAAATATGGAAAAGAAAATGGATGCACTCCTGCAAATAGATCTCTCCCTCTATTTAATTTTATTAAAATTAAATTGTAATATAAGGGTATAGTGGAACTGGCAGTCTTGAAGGATTAGACTAAGTAATGAACAAATGTAGCAAACAGATTTTAATCAAAAGAGCCTAAAGACGGGAGTGGTGGCAGGTGGCATGGAGTGTGTGTGTCAGTGGATGTGAAATAAAGCAGTGAAGAAATCAGAGAGTGAGGCAAAATATGAGAAGTTTTTTTTGAATCCAAAGGAGCTAAAAATTCATGTAATCTTATTCAAATATCCACAACACTGACCAAGTATTTCAACCTTTGTTTATAAGGTGCTTTCATATTTGGACACAGTAACCACCCTGTGGGATGGTCAAGGAAAATATTATTTATTATCTCCATTGCACGAATGAGACAACTAAGGACAAACACCAATGTTACCTCAGAAGTAAGCAAATGAGTGGGCTTGAGACTCAGCTCTTCTGACTCGAACACTGGGGTTTTTTTTTTTGTTGTTGTTGTTGCTGTTTTTCCCTACTACCTCACACTATCTGCTCAGTGACAGAAGGGTAAAATTTTATAGCCAGGATGCTTGTGATATTTGGCCTCTGATAGTTAATAGAACTCAGTGAGAATAATTTAGATGATCCAGGCAGTCTTAGGCTGATAGCAGAGGGACAGAGATGCTATCTAAGCATGAAACGAGGTCAAGTAGATTAACTTTCACATGTCAGTTGTATTCTGAAAAAGAAAACCTATGTTGAGTAAAGTCAGTTGAATATCATTCTAATGTAGGATAGTTCATGAGTGATGATAAAATAATAGTAGCATGCTTATCTACCTCCAGATGTGATTCTTCCATTGCAAAATATAGTTTATTTTTAGGAAGTATTGAGCATTGGGAACATGATAGTATAAGAAAAGAAATAGAGTTTTTAATTTTGTCAGTTTTGTTCTGTTTCCACTCATGATATAAAGACAATATATTGGAATGTTTTTCAAAGTACTGGAGTTTGTTGAAGTTGTGGCTGACTTACATCTTCTGGGCTCTCTGGAATGCTATAGTAAGGTATGAAAGTGGTTAGAAATAATGGCTATATGTTTAAAAATGAAAATTAATTAGGAAAGGTGATTTTGCAATATAACAGGTTTTCTGATAAGCTGATGATTGCAAAAATGCTACATGTAAACTTAAAGTAAGCCAGCATGATACTGAAATATTTTATGAAGTTTTAGGTCCCTCTATTTAAGTGTCCCCACTTTCTCAAATAACTTGATAAAGATAATACTTTTTGTCACGATAGGTGATGTTCTTCTATTCTGTTTCCTATCTCTAATTTCCTACTTAGAACTGCATCCGAACTCCAATTCCATTCTCAATACTCTATGAAAATCCTTCTTGTCAATGATCTCTAAGCTTCAACTTATAAAATTCCAAATTCAATTTCTATCCTTATTAGACTCTTGGTGCTTTTGTAAGTTATCCACTTTTTCTTTTATTTATTGGTTGATTGATTTTCATCTACTTGGAAGATGGGGAGAGGAAGGGAGGAAGAAAGGGAAGGAGAGAGAGAGAGAGAGAGAGAGAGAGAGAGAGAGAGAGAGAATATCTTTCATTCACTGGTTCATACCCCAAATGCCCTGCAACAGCCAGGATCTGAACTCAGGTGCCTGGAACTTTTTCCAGGTCTCCAAGATGGGAGGAACCCAAATAATTAAGCACTCTTCTGTCATGTCCCAGAGGCATTATCAGGAAGTCAAATGGGGAGCAGAGGCAGGACTTGAAACCATACACTCCCATCTGGGATGTGAATATCCCAAGCATCAACTTAACCCTTGTACCACAATGCCTACCCTGATCACTTTTTTCTTTTAAAAACAGTTCATTTCTCAGTTTTATATTTTTCCCTCTTACTTGGTACAGCTTATTTTCAAGTTCCTCTTGTTGGGTCTCTCTCATATTCCTGCTTTCTTAATGTTGATTTCCTTAGTAATCATCTTTCTTATATTGTCTCCTGGATAACATAATTAACTCCCAGGATTTTAAACACTGTCATTTAAGCTCCAAACATCCTTTTCTTCATCATAGCTTTCTCATCCTACAGAATGTTGACTATCTAGTTGGTCAAGTCAATATTTAAGAAACTTTGTCACTTATGCCTTCATTCATTCCTGTTCTTCATATTCCTGATCAAATCCACCAATACCTGCTCTCTGTTGTATCACTGAAATATGTCTTGATCTTGCCATTCCTTTTTACCTACACTTTTAAAAAGATAAAAAGATTTTATTTATTTATTTGAGAGGTAGAGTTATAGACAGTGAGAGGGAGAGACAGAGAGAAAAGGTCTTTCAGGCTGGTTCACTCCCCAAATAGCTGCAATGGCCAGAGCTGGGCCAATCTGAAGCCAGGAGCTTCTTCCAGGTCTTCCACATGGGTGCAGGGGCCCACGAGCTTGGGCCATCTTTCACTGCTTTCCCAGGCCATACCAAAGAACTGGATAGGAAGTGGAGCAGCCAGGTTTCAAACCAGCACCCATATGGGATGCTGGTGCTGCAGGCAGAGGATTAACCTACTGCGCCAGAGTGCTGGCCCTTCCCTCAACCTAAACGTTCACCTCAACACAAAGTTGCTCTCATTTCTTGTCTGGATTACTTTGCTATCTTTCTAGCTGTACTTTTCACTCCCTCTTCTATCATCACTGGCTCCTAATCCTTCTTCTTCTAAACCACAAAAGCAATGGATGGATGGATGGATACATGGATGGACGGATGGAGGTTTGTGTGGATGGGTGGTTAGAGAAATGATCATGACAATCTCTTGCTTAACAGTCTTCATTCACTAACATCGTTTTACAAGGCCTCTTCTTCCTATTCCAACTTCATCTTAAGTAGCTCTCCCCTAGTTACACGGATCTTCTGAGCCTATGAGAATATGCCAAGCTCTTTCCTACACTAAGGCCTTGCACTTGCAGTTTCTTTTGCCTGTTTTATTATCTTACTCCCACATTTCCTCCCAGGCACTGTTACGTGTCAACTGTGTTTCATCCTCCACACAGTACTCTCAAAGGCCTCTCAGACAACCTTATCTAAGGAAGGCTCTCCTTTACATTACAAGGTTACTCCCCAATACAGTCCATTGTTTAAAATTATTCATTTGTTTAATAGCTAATAATATGCCTCTCCTTTAGAATTTCTTCTCCACAGGGACAGGAAGCATGTCCATCTTTATCATGTTTAAATATATCCAGCATCTAGAATAGGGTATTGCACAATAGTAGACATTCACAAAAGTATTGTTATGTGATTAAAGAAGCTTTACTATGGTAACCAAGAACATTCAAAAGAATAAGACTTTGTGCTGTTTTTGCTGCTGCTTTTCTCAGGAATATTTTGGGAAAATCTGGAGAAACAGATGGACTAAATGTACAAAGAAAAATCATTATGAAAGGATCAATTGATAGCCAAGGGAATCAAGAGAATTTACAGGAAGGTGGGCTTATGAATAACAGATAGGAAAATTCTATAGGGTGATTTAAAAGTATAAAAATGTACAACAGCATGAGGCTATTCAGAGGAATACTTAGTGTATGCATAGAGCCTTCTCTTCATGTCTGAGTCTTGTAAAATGATGAATAATTTTTCAAAGGGAATACTTCATTGTTTTTGTCTCTGAAAATTAAGCTCGACAAGACATTAGAAGATTCACAGCAAGTAATAAATTTCACCAACTAATGAATGGCAATATGACTGCCATTAAAAGTTCCTATTACAGGGTGGGCAATGAACCCATGTGCAAGGAGAAAGCTTTGATAGCAAAATCCATTAAAAATAGCTGTGGAAATGAAGTCTGAGACTAATTAATTTTTTAAAAAATGACTTTTATTAAATAATTTTGCTTGCATTCCTATATAAAAGACAAAATTCCCTAATCCAAGAGCAAAACAAAACAGCAGAAGACAGTAAAAATTCCTTTCACCAGACCTACATGAGAAAAAAAAAAAGTAAGAAAGAAAAAGTTGTTTCTGTTCATGGTCAATTTTATAATGGCTTCTATTAGTGACACAATTTCCCAGTTCCCAAGTGAGGCAATAATATTTTGTCTAATATCCCAAATATTGATTTAACATGCTAGCACTCAAGCTTGTTTGCAGAATTTTAGGATGTAACAGTAATGACATAATAATACCACAACCTTATATCTGAAGTACTCCTTATGATCCTCAAAGGATTATCATGTACATTAGCTAATTCTAACCTCACAACAGCAATAAGGGAGGCACCTGTGATATGACATTATCACTAAAACATTTTATGTTGAAAAACAGTTATGCTGAGAGGTCTATAAATGGCATATAAAAATTTAGCCCAGAATGGTGTCTTTCTACCCACTTAGAAATTGAGTTAGATTTAGAAACTGAGAAGGTTTTCATATATATATATATATATATATATATATATTAGCTATATATATATATATATATATATATATAGCTAAGCTTATATACACAGACAGAAATACTGGATCTGGAAACAATTCTGCTTTTGATAAATAATTTTATAATATATTATTTAAATCTTATCAGGTATTAAAATATTTTATAACTAAGAAAAATTAAGTATGATTTGTCAGGGGAACAACAGAGACGATATGATATGTTACATTAGAATAAAATGTTCCTCAAACATTCCAAAAAGGGGCCCCGGAGGTAACTCAGTAATTCGCAGCAGAGGCCAATATACTGCAGGGGCTGGAGGGGGCGAGGCAGTATTGTCTAACCCCAGGGACTAAACCACCTGGCACCTGGCATGAGCTTGGAAGCACGGTGACAACTGCAGCTAAAGAGACACAAAAATGCTGCCAGAGCAGAAGGCGTGAGGGAGGAATAGCCTAGGTTTCTTCTTTCTTCCCTGAAAACCTCCAATTTCTCAATGCTTCCTGTTAGCTGAACCCAGACAAAAGTCAGTGGCACGGGAAATGGAATCAGTCCAGAGAGGTATGGGGAGAAAGCACAGAGGAGGGATCACGCACCAAACAGGCCCAGGACATAACATGAACTAGGAAGACTTCAGAGAGTCTGAGAGTGACAGTGTTTACTATTTAGACCTAACAGCTGTGCCCTAACTGTACTTCAGTGACTGAAAACAAACACTGATCTCTCTTCTTACAGTGATATACCTATTTTTTTGAAACCATACCCCAATTTTTTTTTTTGGAATCATAACCCAAGATTTAAATAAATTGCAAAGAGCTTGAGAACTATGATACTTTTGTTCTTTCTTGCTCCAGAGCAAAAACTTGGTGTGTTTTTTTTTGTTGCTATATTTTCTCTACATGCACAATACGCACATATTTTGATAAATAACTTAAGGTGAATGATCAAAGTGCTGGCAACAATGTAACTCTTCTTAACAATGAAGTTAGGGCTGGAGCCACGGTTAAGAAAATTCCTACTGGGGCTGCCATTATGGCAAGCCAGTAAAGCTGCCACCTCTGACACCAGCATCTCACATGGGTGCCTGTTTGTGTCCCAGTTGCTCCACTTCCAGTAGAGCTCCTTGCTAATGTGCCAGGCAAAGCACTGGAAGATGGCCCAAGCACTTGGGCCCCTGCATTCATGTGGGAGATCTGGATGAAGCTCCTGACTCCTGGTTTCTACCTGGTTTCCCCTGACCATTGTGGCCATTTGGGGAGTGAACCAGCAGTCTCTTTCTTTCTCTCTCTCTCTCTCTCTCTCCCTCCCTCCCTCCCTCTCTCTCTGTAACTCTTTCAAGTAAACAAAAACATCTTTTTTAAAAAAAGAGAAATTCCATCATATTATTATTTCAATTATTCCATAATTGCAGAAACTCTAAATCTAAAAATTTCAGAATTGCCTAACAAGTCCAATCTGGGAATGACTACCCTTAGGATGACAGCACATTACAAGAAATAAAGAAAACAGGGTGATATTCGGCACAGAGAAAACATGAATATGCTTTCATACTAAGAACATTCACTGATTTTTTAGACATTTTACACCCAAGGATTGGGGATTAGCTGAATAAATTCTCCTGGAAGCCTGCGTCTTTCTGCTGGTGCTACCTTCCTGGTTGGGGAGCCTCCCTCTTCTCCATTGCTTTCTGCTTGTTTGAATAAATACTTCTATCCACTCACCCAATCAAGTCTGGTTGGCTTTCTTTTTCTCTCTTTCAACTCCTGTTTTTTCTCACTTGTACTTTTCTCATGAATAAAAAATTCTATACTTTGTTAGCTTTCACCTTCTTTTCCAGCTTCCCTTCACCATTCCCATGATAGCAATTTGGCAAAACCAGCTCCTCTGGAGGAAATTCCTGCATTAATATGAGCAGTTTTGTGGCACATCACTGAAAGGCTACTGAAGCACACCTGGCCATACTCTGCTCTGTCATTTTCGCAGGCTGGACATTACTGTGATTTTAATCTCCTTTCTTACTCTGAGGGAAAAGACTTACATTATCACTTAGGTCTCACATAACCTGTACATTCACCCACTTTGATCTTCATATTATCTTCTAAGGCTCAAGACATCTCATGATACTCTGCATACCCACTGTTCCTATGGATATGTAGCCATCTTGCTCCTTTTCCCAATTATTGTTAGAATATCTTCCTTCCCTCTTCATCTTGCAGATACAGTCTAGCACAGCTGACAACCCTACTGACAATGCATCACTCAGCTCAAAGAGAAAGCCATCCCACTGACTTTATCTTCATGGATCACAGTACCACTGCTAAGATTTTTCAGTTGTATGCACTAATGGGACAAAAGCTTTTTCCATTTCATGTCTTTATTCACCATAGGACCAAGTGTCTGAGAAGGGTTCAAACGAACTTTAAAGTTACCTTCATGCTAATGTTCAGGCTCATTATTGTCTCTTCTAGACAGCATAAAACTGATCAGGACAGGAAGATTCTATTCCTAGATTTGCTATACACTTGTTCTGTAACCTTGAACAAATGACTTTACTTTGAAGATTATAACAATTTATCCATTGCACAGAAGTGTTGTGAAGATTAATTAATTCATGTTTTTAAGGTGATTTGAGGATCTGCTAAAGAAAGATGCTACATAAATGCTAATTTTATTATTCACTCTCACATCTATATATTCACTTTCAGATGTCTGCTAAAATGGTCACCCTAAGCAATTATAAACTATTAAGCTCTTTTAAGGGCTGAAAATGAGGACCTAAAACTTCATTGTGAATCTTGGATTTACTTGCTTTCAAGCTTTAAGTCTTGTAATCTCCAGGCCATTTAAATGCAGATCTTTTGGCTGAATCATAGTTACCTGTGATGCTTATACTTAATAATTAAGATACAAAGACTTGGAAAACATATAAACTGAGCAAAGCAGTACTTGGAAATAGTCTATTGTTCAAGCCACATACATTGTATAATATCAAACCCAGCAAGATTTATAGGCTTCTAAATGTAAAACATTTTTATATCCAAAGTATTTTAATGAAATGCCATTCAAACTTCTTTAACACATTGAAAAGAACTATTTTATGGAGAAAGTTCTGTAGAGTCATTATAGATACTTGGGATGTTATGTTATTATTTGTGTACTCACTGAAAGTCATTTTAAAAACTTTTGGAATTTTACATAAACATTTTGTAGTTTGTGCTTATGTGGTTATTATTGTAGCAGTCCTGCTAGTCTCTGAGGTATGCAAGTAACGAATAGAGAAACAGTAATTATTATACTAATTTAGAAGAATGGAGTGATTTTGTCCAGGGGGAAGTCCCAGCTACTCTGGAGTTGAACTTGGCCTTGTTACCCCTATCTTTGCCTTTGATTCTAAAAAATGATTCTGACCTAGTTATCCTTGGAAACTTTTATCTGTTCGAGGTTACATAGGACTTATTCTAGATTTTGCCAGCCTCCTCATTTTGGTCTAGAATTCCCTTGATCCAACTGAGAAAAACCTTAAAATTACATTATTCATCGTGTTTCTTCCTTTTTTTTTTTTTTTTTTTTTTTTTTTTTGACAGGCAGAGTGGACAGTGAGAGAGAGACAGAGAGAGAAAGGTCTTCCTTTGCTGTTGGTTCACCCTCCAATGGCCGCCGCTACAGCCGGCGCACCGCGCTGATCCGATGGCAGGAGCCAGGATCCAGGTGCTTTTCCTGGTCTCCCATGGGGTGCAGGGCCCAAGCACCTGGGCCATCCTCCACTGCACTCCCTGGCCATAGCAGAGAGCTGGCCTGGAAGAGGGGCAACCGGGACAGAATCCGGCGCCCCGACCGGGACTAGAACCCGGTGTGCCGGCGCCGCAAGGTGGAGGATTAGCCTATTGAGCCACGGCGCCGGCCCTCATCGTGTTTCTTCAGCCTCTCTTTATCTTGAACTAGTAGGAGGAATGGCTTTGGGAAGGAGATAGGAACATCGTGTCTACTTGTGGACACTAGCATATACAATTATCAGGATAACTCTGATGGAAGGGGCAGGCTACCAATTATGATGTCTCTCTCTATAGTATCTAATGCAGTGACTTATTATATGAAATAACCAGCAGTATGTACAGAAGAATACATTTATTGCCTTGTATTCTGACCATATGGATCAGCAGCAGGGTTACAACAAAATTTCAAGGTAAAAGATTTAAGAGTCACATACAAATTATTAATAGGATATAGTTCTTACTTGAATAATTCTAATGCAACATGAATGATATTAATAGCTGTTAGCTACTCTCTACTTTACTTTATGGTCAGAAAAGAAGCTGAGAGAAGTTTGCATTTTTTGTCTCCTGGTGGATATATGAAGCATACAGCCATCTGGTTGAAGTTTAGAATCCTAACTCTGGGCATGCTCAGATAACCTCCTTCCTGACAATTCACAATTTAAGGCTAAAAACTTTAGTGGTCATCAATCTGTAAAAGTTAGGAGCAAAACATCTAGTCTGACATTTTTAATGATAATTAGAGTTTATAATCAGTGTAATAGTGGGACTCAGAAAAACATTCCAATTTTCTTTGTAATAGCTGCTCTTACACAGAAGATCCAGATCTCCCTTTATGACATAACTCGACCAACCACAAGGATCTCTGGTGTACCAGAAATATCATGAGGATCTTTGTTTTCCTTTATGTGCTTTACTTTGCTCCAAAAAGGACAAAATTAGGAATGATAGGTAATGTTTTCTTTGTCAACAGGATTGCATGGATGGGAACAGTGTCTGCAAATAACTGACAGAATTAAAAAGGAGAGAATGGTCCAACATGGGAAGTGGGATACACAGTAGACTCATAGAATGGCAGATGTCCTAAACAGCACTCTGGCCTCAGAATCGGCCCTTAAGGCATTTGGATCTGGCCAAAAAAAAAAAAAAAAAACCCATGATATTATTTCAGGCATGGAAAGCCAAGACACGCTGGCAAACAACAACAACAACAACAACCTAAATGAAACATCTTGGTGAGTGAGATCCCAGCAGAAAGAATGGGCCATCAAAGAAGGAGGTACCTTTCTCTGAAGGGAGGAGAGAACTTCCACTTTGAATATGGCCTTGTCTAAATAAGATTGGAGTTGGTGAACTCAAGAGGCTTCCATTGCCTTGGCAGCTCAAGAGCCTCAGGTGATTACTGACGTCATAAATAAGAGTGTCAATTGTTAAATCAACAATGGGAATCACTGTGCACCTGCTTCCCATGCCTTTAATTTGTACTATGAGAATTAATGGTAAAACTACTACTCAAACAGTACTCTATACTTTGTGTGTCTTTGTGGGTATAGTCTGTTGAAATCTTTACTTAGTATATAGTAAGTTGATTTTCTGTATATAGAGATAATTGAAAATGAATCATGATTAAGAATGGGATGGGAGAAGGAGTGGGAGATGGGATGGTTGCAAGTGGGAGGGAGGTTATGGAGGGAAAAGCTGCTATAATTCAAAAGTTGTACTTTGGAAATTTATATTTACTAAATAAAAGTTGAAAAGAAAAAAATTGGAGAGCTCTTTAGAAAAAAGGAAAGAAAGAAAACATGATTTTGAATAAAGAAATTCTAATGCACTACTGGAAAACACTATGTCCATAATCTTAATTTCTTCATGCCCGAAATTCTGATAAGACAGATAACTAAAAAAGCCAGTGTAAATCTTCTCCTCCACCAGTATCACATGAACCAATCAATTATTACATCTAATATGTACATTTAGTTTTCTATTACTCACCTCTAAAGAACTCATTGATATTGTGGATCCAGTTTCACTTCTTGACAGTCCTGCATTATCATCCAACTCAGAGGCCATGAAATTCTTCACAGCTGTGCGAGGCTCAAAGGGCAAACTCTGCATATGTTCCTGGGGTGCAAGATGCTGATCTAGGTTCATATTGAACTGGTCCATTACAGGGGGATTCATATTAAATTCGGGATTCACTTTGTAGTGCAATAGCCTTTCATGGGGCAAGGTTTCCATGCCAATATTCATCTTACTTTCCTCCTTCATTGATGGCTGAGTATTTACAGAACTTCTGGGCATCACAATATAGTCACTTTCCATCATTCTTTCTTGAGGATGGACTATGTCCATATCAGCGCCTCTTAAATTATCATCCGTACATAGATACACAGTTCTCCGCAATTCACTATTCTCTTTCTTAAGACATTGATTGCCCAGCTCATTCATACTCATGGGCATGTGCAGACCTGTGGGTTGCTGGATGATGACTTTGGAAATGACATTGCCAGGCAATGTTGAATAGCTTAGCCCTTCAGGGTTCGTTCCCTTTTCTTCCTCATCATCATTTAGAGAAATCCTGGACAGTGTTCCTGTTATTGTTGCTGCTCGGCAAGGACCAATATCTTTATGAAGAACTGTAAATTAAAACACAAAAGTTCATAAATGAAAGTTAGTGTTTATTTTTTATGACTATAGTATGTTGTCTCTCTTCCTACTGAACAGTTTCCTTATAAAAAGAAGTCACTGAAAAATTACATATCTACTTGTATATATATATGGTTCAGATTACTTATTCACTCTTTATTGATTCTGTTTGCCTTCATAGATCTCAGGTTGTCCACAGCTAAAGCATAACCTAAAGTTGATTAACGGGCTTTCAACAATCCCACTGCCTTCTCCTGCTCCCAAAACAGCTCTTCATACATTTTCAGGATAATGGCAGATTACCAAGAGAAGTTTTCTCCGTCAATCTACTCACAGTATTTTCTATAAAATTATGGATACAATCAATAAATTTGACTTTTTTCTTAAAGTCTCTTCCTTTAAAGTGTTCTGTAAGTTTTATTCATTAAAATATTTCTTAAAAGAGATAATTAATGAGAACTGACCAGAAATCTCTCCCAAAACTACACATGTTGAAAATTAATGAGCATTTATCCATTGAAGTCCACATACTCAAGGTACATACAGGATTTTAAAAAAATGTAATCTTAAATCCTACATAGGAACAACAAGAATTTTTTGTGCAAGATCAATACATGTACTTGAATACCCTTGAAAATGTATTTAAATGCCAAAATGCCAAATTAATTTAAGCAAAAAATAAAAAGACTTTATAATCCTCTGAAGATTCCATTCTATTTTAAGCCTGAAAAATAGTGATTTAGGAAAAAAATGATTATTTGTACAATGAAGGAGAGTAACTAAAATGACAAACTGAATCAAAACAAACCAATAAACAAAAGGGTTCATAATTCTTCATGAAAATATATTTTTGAAATTTCTTCCCTTTTTGGGCCTCTGTATAAAAAAGTAATATTGTATGGATAAGAGAGACAAAACAACTCAAAAAGAATCTTTGTTGTGAATAGCTGTCAGTTCCAAGCATGTGAAAGAAGATAATGAAGAAATATTTGTGGTGACTTTGGTACTGAAAGTATACAAAAGAGCACTGAGTGAAAATTGGCTCAACATGCACACCTAATATCATCCTATTTATAAAGTCAAGCAGTTGACATTTAAAATTTCATTAGCTCTAGAAAACTGAAATATTTGGTTTCTTGTCTCCTTGTCAAAATTTAATTTATACTGAATTGTATCTATTGTTATCTAATTTTCAAATAGAATCATAATTATTGGAGCCACAGCTGTGGTGTAGCAGGTAAAGTCACTGCCTGCAGTGCCGGCATCCCATATGGGTGACCATTCGAGTCCCAGCTGTTCCACTTCTGATCCAGCTCTCTCCTTGGCCTAGGAAAGCAGTACAAGATGGCGCAAGTGCTTGGGCCCCTGCACTCATGTGGGAGACCTGGAGGAAGCTCCCATCTCCTGGCTTAGAATTGGCCCAGCTCTGGCAGTTCCAGCCATTTAGAGAGTGAACCAACAGACAGAAGACCTCTGCCTCTCTCGCTCTGCTTCTACCTCTCTCTGTAACTGCCTTTCAAGTAAATAAATAAATCTTTAAAAATAAAAAGAATCATAATTATGTGCATTAGAATAAAAATTGAAAACAGAAGATTATAAATGTCTTTCCCTACCAAAATCTTTCAAATTATTTCAAAACATGCATTATTTTCTGTGGTAACTAATAGAGTACCTAAAAGGTAATCTATAGAACTGAAATTGACATTTTGAGACTCAATGATTCTTTATAGCCCTTGTCTCGACTGTTGAGGAACAATGTTTTTTTCTTCATAGTATTTGTTGAACTCTTTAGTTAGTGTAAGGTTAATCTTATGAGTATAAAATAAACTAAAAATAGATCTTTGTAAAAATTAAGAATGGGAATAGGAGAGAGAGGAGGAAGAAGAGTGGGAGCGTGGGTAGGAGAGAGGGTGGGGTAGGAAGTACCACTATGTTCCTGAATCTGTATATAAGAAATACATAAAACTTATACATTAAATCAAATTAAATAAAAAACAAAAATGTCATGGAAAATGGAAAAAATGCATCATTTGTATAATATATGTTAACTTTAGATACAGTGTGTTTTGTTCTCATATTTGTGTCTTTTTATTTTAGACAGTAAAAAAATCACAATAAATCTACATGTAGATATTTTACAATTAATCTACAATTTGGCCGTGTCTTGTTTGTAACCATTATATAATAAAAAAGTAGGAGAAACATCTAAAATTCTTAATATAATATCCAGTAATGTATTTTGATTTTTAAGAAAAAGCATACATAAATATGTCGAGGAATAAAATATGTTAAATGAATAGATTTAATGATATTCTGAATAAAATATCTGAAATATCTCCAGTTAGGTAACATATTTTTAATTCTTTATTTCATACAGAACTTAATCCAAGATGTATAAAAATAAACTTGAAGGAAAATTATAAGAATCTATTATATTGCATTAAGTATTTATATATAATTTTACTTTTATTAATCTAAATTATAAATAAGTTTTAGTACTGAGTATTGACTTCATAAACTGAATTTGTATGAAAAACATTTATTTTTGTACAGGTTTAACATGAGTTATTATTAACAATTTTAAAAATGATACAACCATGTTTATTGACAATTTCTATATAGACTAAATATTTGGGGAAATGTAACTATTTTTACAAAGTAGTATCTCCCCTGTATGAGAGACTGCCTGCCTGTCAGACTTGCTTAAACTGTACATCCACATTTAGAAAATGCAACATAGACGCATCCACACAATCTACTCAGGAAAACATGATGTTGAAGTGATGAGACTTTCGAATACAATTAATCAAGTTGTTAAATGTAGTATGCAAACGAAAACCAAACCAAAGAAAAAAGCACCTGGATATTTTGCATAATCAGATGTATACTCTACCTTTTAGGAAAGTTAATTTCAACACAAATTGGAGAAAGTTTCTTCAGAGTCCATTAATTTTTTTTTAAGATTTATTTATTTATTTGAAAGCAAAGTTACAGAGAGAAGGAGGCAGAGGGAGAAAGGTCTTTTATCTGCTAGTTCACTCAATAGTTGGCTGCAATGGCCAGAACTGCGCTGATCCAAAGCCAGAAGCCAGGAGCTTCCTCCAGGTCTCTCACGCGGGTGCAGAGGCCTGAGGACTTGGGCCATCTTCCACTGCTTTCCCAGGCCATACCAGAGAGCTGGATTGGAAGTGGGGCAGCCAAGACTTGAACTAGCACCCCATACGGGATGCCGGCACTGTAGGCAGCGGCTTTATCCGTTATGCCACAGCTCCAACCTCCAGAGTCCATTGAGAATTGAATGTTATTTCAATACATACAGACATTTTCTAATAAGCTAAACTAAAAAGGGCACCAATCAAAAATACAGAAAATAAAACCATTTAAAAGTTTTAATTATGTACATTTCACAGTACTCTAATAAGTTTCTGAATAATACTAAGATTGCTGTTGTGGAAACTATACTTTGATTAGCACTGGTTTAATGTTAATAGTTATTAAAGAAGGAACTGTCTTCTTTTGGACTGCCTTTCTAGCAAAGAGAATTATAAAGAGTACAAAAAAAGTTCAAAAGAATTGAGGGTAGAAGATTGGAGATTAAATACCTAATAATTATAAATAAATTCAGGCTTTTGGGACCCGACAAATTACATCTCATCTTGGATGTAAATGTGGTTTGTGAACAGTTACTGTGGGGGAAAGAATAAAGGGAAATGTTTTATAAATTATCCAAAGAAAGAAATGGTAGACTCTGGAAAGTAAACACTCATGAGATTGTATCTTGTCAACATTTTGTTACATTTTCTTTCTTTCTTTTTTTTTTTTTTTTTTTGACAGATAGACAGTGAGAGAGAGGGACAGAGGGAAAGATATTCCTTGCGTTGGTTCACCCTGCAAGTGGCTGCTACGGCTGGCGCTGTGCCGCCGAAGCCAGGAGCCATGTTCTTCTTCCTGGTCTCCCACGTGGGTGCAGGCGCCCAAGCACTTGGGCCATCCTCCACTGCCTTCCTGGGCCACAGCAGAGAGCTGGACTGGAAAAGGAGCAACCGGGACTAGAACCCAGTGCCCCATACGGGATGCCAGCGCCGCAGGCAGAGGATTAGCCAAGTGAGCCATGGCGCTGGCACCCCATTTTGTTACATTTTCAACAAGACATGATTTCTAATTCTCTGCACAGGTCTACTATGAGTTTCTCAATCACAACAGTTATTTTACTGCTCTACTATAACCATACTCTACATATTTTGATAAATTCAGGAAGGAGAAGATGAGATTTTTCTATCACATTGTTGTGCCCATGACAAAAAACTGTGATCTAAAATTCACTGTAGATGTTTAGTAGCTAAAAGATAGATCTGGAAACCTCTCACAGAGAGAATGTGCTGGAGGGCAGAGGCTGCCACACTGAACACAGAATGGTTCTAGCTTGGGTCTGTTGCCATTCAATACCTTTCAAAGAAGTTTCAAAGTTTCAAGGAAGCTCAGACTGTATTCTCATCACATTTTCAATGGTTAATCTCAAATGGGTGGTATGCTAACCTGAAAGTAGTAAGTTAACAGCAGAAATAAAAGCAAGTGTCAGATTTTCCCCCCAGAGAAAACATATCCAAAACAGAACTTTTAAATAATCTTAGACTTGGGGAAGTCCTGGCAGTTTTTAAAAAAGTCTTAGGAAATTTAGAAGACAAGTTGACACTGGTACTGAAATAGAAATCATACTAAAATGTAGATGACATTAATAATATTGTTATTATATATTACTATATATAATAACATTAATATTATTAATAATAATATTCTTATTATTATAAGAACCAATTGTGATAAATGCTAGGCAAGTATAAATAAGAAGGTATACATTTGGATACCCTAGTTTAAAATTACTGATGGACTGGAGGCTACCTCAGTTACCGTGCCTGGAAGGAATCAGTGATGAGACATGACTTGTACAATCTGGAGAAAAATGACTTGAATTGGGCTAATGATTGTTGCTATCAGATATTGTGTATTTAGATCAAATAGGTATCCAATTTTGTTTTAGAATGCAGCACTAATACCAATGAATAAAAAATAAAATGAGGTAATTTTTCTATGGAGGATTTTCAAACAACTGAACTACCCAATGAGACACGTAGTTTTCTTTAAAACTCCTACGCCATCCATCTACTGTGGTGAGAATTTAGTCACAGACTGAAGAACAATGGAATTTCAGTACTCTAAGCAGATGTGCTGCATGGAATCTCCTGGTGCTCTCTAAAAATATAATAACCATCACACACACACACACACACACACACACAGGTATCTTAGGCTTACAACAACCCAGGTTCCATGCATGACAAAACTGAGTCACAGAGAGGCTAACCTTACACTCAACAGGCATTTTTCAGTGCAATCAGTCTTTTGCCTCCACATCAGTTTTTCTCTCCTGTCATGGGGCTCTGAATGAACCATTCTTAGTTTCTCTATTATTCCTCCTCTCTCTTTCTCTCTGTCTCTCTCCTTTATGGCTTTCCCTCCACACACACATTTCTGCTGGTACAATGCTTCCACTTCAAAAATTTTATTTACTCATGCACATGAATATGTGAGACATAAACTTTACCATTTTTATTAAAATAAATATTCAAGAAATAACTCAATATTCCTAAAGATTATATTTTCAAAATCCAAATATTCTTACCTGATCGGCAAGCAATGTCTACATCCTTTTCAAAGTCTGTCTGTAACAAAAAATAATAAGGCATAGATCATCATTTAATGAAGACCTCAAGTGCATTTTACTAATCAAATTATCTGAAATGCACAGATATCTGACTAGGCAGTACCAGTTAATTGTTTTGTGCAAAGCTTTCAAAAGTATTTCCTAGAGACCAAATGTTGAATAAAATCAATGGAAACTTGGAATAAAAAGTTTAATAAAGCAACACAATACCTAGTGTCATCTTTAGTCTGGAAACTGACAATCCTATGTAAAAGAACAGAATTTTATAGTAATTCCCTAACCATAACAAGTAGATTAGTATTTGCATTATCAAGAATCTTCTTAAATGCTTTTGACAATTATTTTTAAATAATCAATCTGAATATAATTTTTGTAATGTAACATCTTAAAATACGCGTGTGTCAAACCCTTAATATTCAAACTAGACTCTTCTAATGATTCATTTTCACTGAAATGTGACAGCAGGATTTCAGGTGTAGAAACGAAATTAAAGATTAAACAATATTCATCTGACCTGGAACCTGCTAAGGTTTAGCTCTATCATCATACTTCCCTTCACTTTCTTGTTCATTTTTGAACAAATGAGCTGATTTTTAATTGGCAAAATTAAATTTGGTTGCCTTAAATAAGTTCTACCAATCATATACCTTTACCCAGAAATATTTTACATATTTTAAAAAATATTTTTAAGTCAGAGATTTGAGGAATTATCTCTTTGCTCTTAATAAGAAAGTAATGATTCTTTCTCAAGTCCTACTTAGAACATTTAGCCTATTTTTATGTCATGGAGGCCATAAAAAAGTTACTAGCAAAACAAATATAAAAATTTTTATATTCAATCCTGCTTTTAATGATATAATTTGAATCCTATCTCATTTCTAAAATACACAGGAGTGGTTATGTTTAAGTATCCCTTAATTCCAGTCAGAGCTCTTAGGAAAACTGACTTTTCACCAGAAGGGTGGCTACTTCTTAGATTTCAGAACAAGGTTCTCATTGGACTCACCAATGACTGGGTCTCATCACTGAGATTCTGATTTAATTGGTTTGGTGCATGATTTCTTTGTTGAGTATATTGTACAATCAAGGCCCAGAACCATGCTTCTAGAGTAATACAGGTTCATAGTGTTATAATATATATTTTTTTCTTTTCTTTTTTTTAAGACAGGCAGAGTGGACAGTGAGAGAGAGAGAGAGAGACAGAGAGAAAGGTCTTCCTTTGCCGTTGGTTCACCCTCCAATGGCCGCCGCGGCCGGCGCACTGCGGCCGGCGCACCGCGTTGATCTGATGGCAGGAGCCAGGTACTTAACCTGGTCTCCCATGGGGTGCAGGGCCCAAGTACTTGGGCCATCCTCCACTGCACTCCCTGGCCTGGAAGAGGGGCAACTGGGACAGAATCCGGTGCCCCAACTGGGACTAGAACCTGGTGTGCCGGCGCCACAAGGCAGAGGATTAGCTTAGTGAGCCGCGGCGCCGGCTATAATATATTTTTAAAAGGCTACATACAAACAATTATCCCTAACTCCATGCAGGATGAAAATATTCTTCATTGTTATACAGAACCCCAACAGTCAACCTCACAGGGAGCTAAAACAAACAAACAAACAAACAAACAAAAAAAAACAAACCCAGACAATCTAGGCAGAATACTTATTTGACCCTAGAATTCCAAAACTGTTACTAAACTAAAGCCAGAGTCACTCAAAATGGGGTTTTGCTACTATCTTACTGACAAGGATTTTTGTTTATCCCCTTGAAAATTCATGACTTCATTAACAGAGGGGAAAATAAAAGCTCACCATGATTTGAGCATGCCCATTAGGAAAAGAACTTGAAGAATCAGCATTGATTGGATCCTGACAGTTTCTCAATCGACATCGAAATGCATCCTGAACCTGTGGGAGGGAAAAACCACATTAATTTTCTTCTTTGTTGATAGTGACTGACACTGTCTATTTGGTAATCAACTAAGAGAAACTGGTTATCTGTGCTTTTGTGATCTAATACCCATGTTGTTTATTTCTTAATACAAAAGCAGGTGCTCCTGAACTTTGCTCTGTGCCAAGGCAATATGACACTTGCCATCATATGTAGAAGAAAGTATAAGGAACTCCTTAGCTCTCAAAATGGCTCTATCTGACTCAACCCCAATACTTGTTCCCAGAGGGAATATTTATTTCTACTGTTGCAAACATAAGTCTGTTTCTCGATGATAATTTTCTATTTGGGATGGCATAATCCTTGTAACGGCTTTAAACTTTGTGAAAAATGGGGTAATGAGTATCTTTTGATAGTGATTGCTTTAGGAGTTTTTCTTTTATGTTTCATGTAAGGGATCTTTGGGGAAACCATTTCTAGTCTCCTTCAAGTGCTGTGTGCCCTGATGCAAAAACAGAGCACGATGAAACAAAAGAAAAACAAAACTGCTCTCTACTTCTGGTTGATTGTCTCAGAAACAAATTACTTAGCACATCTAATCTTCCTTCATATCTATTCATAATCATATAGTGAATGAAGAGCAAAGGAAGTTCTGAGAGCTTTACATTGAGTCCTTTAATAAAGAATGAGACAATATACATGAATGGCTGAACAGCAAACACAAGAAGTAATTGGCAGTTACTCTGATCAGATGATGCCTCAGCAGCAGCACATTCGTCCCACTTCCTGTGGTTCATTAGGCTCCTTACAAGCTGTTGACAGACATCTCCACAAATAGCTATTATGCCAGGTCAATGGCAAGGTCATTTTACTAGTACTTTGTTTCCCTGGCTTCATAGAATGCCTATTCCCCTTCTTTGTTGTAACCACTTTTATTGAATGAAAAAATAAAGCACAGACTGTGTCATATTTCCACTATTATACGGAAGCATCAATATAGAGATTGCCAAGGTAAACATATACTGATCTTTCATATGAGAAGCACTAATATTAAATATCTTGCCACTATTTTCATGTGAGGGGGCATAATATACACATTAGCCAGAAGGAAAAAAAAAAGGCAAAGAACACTGAGCTTATTGTTTTAGGCTCCTTCCTTGTCTATCACTCATTTCATATCATTAGCATTCTCTCTCCCAAACTTTGGGATCTGGAAAGTGACACTGAGTGTAATTACCACCATAGACTGGCCAGTCAGTCCAAAGAGACTTCCATTCACTTCCTTTCTCCTTCTCAGGTTCTGTGCTGGTGACATAGTCATAACAGTTGTGAAATAAGGGGCTGGGGAATGGACTCAGTGTACTCTGGCCACCTTCCCACTCTGATTCTAATATATGAGACTGTGTCTTTTTCTTAAAGATTTTATTTATTTATTTGAAAGTCAGAGTTACACAGTGAGAGAAGGAGAGGCAAAAAGAGAGAAAGATCTTCCGTCTGCTGGTTCACTCCCCAGATGGCCGCAACAACCGGAGCTGCGCTAATCCAAAGCCAGGAGCCAGGTGCTTCTTCCAGGTCTTCCATGTGGGTGCAGGGGCCCAAGGGCTTGGGCCATCTTCTACTGCTTTCCCAGGCCAAGAAGAGAAATGGATTGGAAGAGGAGCAGCCAGGAATAGAACCAGCGCACGTATGGGATACTGGCGCCGCAGGTGGAGGATTAACCTACTGCGCCACGGCACCAGCCCCATGAGATTGTCTTTTTTTTTTTTTTTTTTTTAATTTTTTGACAGGCAGAGTGGACAGTGAGAGAGAGAGACAGAGAGAAAGGTCTTCCTTTGCTGTTGGTTCACCCTCCAATGGCCGCCGCGGCTGGCGCGCTGCTGCCGGTGCACTGCGCTGATCCGATGGCAGGAGCCAGGAGCCAGGTGCTTTTCCTGGTCTCCCATGGGGTGCAGGGCCCAAGCACCTGGGCCATCCTCCACTGCACTCCCTGGCCACAGCAGAGAGCTGGCCTGGAAGAGGGGCAACCGGGACAGAATCCGGCGCCCCGACCAGGACTAGAACCCGGTGTGCCGGTGCCGCTAGGCGGAGGATTAGCCTAGTGAGCCACGGCGCCGGCCGAGATTGTCTTTTAAAAGAATGAGGAATTGTCTGATATAAACTCACACAGTAATTTTTTCTTTCCTGTTTCAAACACATCAGTGAAAGTACGGATATAGTGAAATATAGCCTAATTACCTTTTATTGAAAAATTTGTTATTTAATATTTAGGGCAAAAATCACTCTGCTTCTCCCAGTGATGGAGATACAACAAAGACAAAGTAATTTTTTTTTTAGTTGTGAATGGTTTTAAGCTTCTCCTGTTTAGATCAAGAAATCATGGTTGTGGGCAATTATAATCAAAACAGCATAGTACTGGTACAGAAACAGATGGATAGACCAATGGAACAGAATACAAACACCAGAAATCAATCCAAACATCTACAGCCAACTTATATTTGATCAAGGATCTAAAACCAACTCCTAGAGCAAGGACAGCATATTCAACAATTGGTGCTGGAAAACTGTATTTCCACATGCAGATACATGAAGCAAGATCCCTACATTACACCTTTTTTTTTTTTTTTTTTTTTTTTGACAGGCAGAGTGGACAGTGAGAAAGAGAGACAGAGAGAAAGGTCTTCCTTTCCGATGGTTCACCCCACAATGCCCGCTGTGGCCGGCGCGCTGTGGCCGGCGTACCATGCTGATCCGTAGCCAGAGGCCAGGTGTTTCTCCTGGTCTCCCATGCAGGTGCAGGGCCCAAGCACTTGGGCCATCCGCCACTGCACTCCTGGGCCATAGCAGAGAGCTGGAATGGAAGAGGAGCAACCAGGACAGAATCCGGCACCCCGACCGGGACTAGAACCCAGGGTGCCAGCGCCCCAGGTGGAGGATTAGCCTATTGAGCCACGGTGCTGGCCCCTACATTACACCTTACACAAAAATTCACAACATGGATTAAAGATCTAAATCTATGACCGACACCATCACATTATTAGAGAACATTAGAGAAACCCTGCAAGATATAGGCACAGGCAAAGACTTCTTGGAAAAGACTCCGGAAGCACAGGCAGTCAAAGCCAAAATTAACAATTTGGATTGCATCAAATTGAGAAGTTCCTATATTGCAAAAGAAACAGTCAGGAAAGTGAAGAGGCAACCAACAGAATGGGAAAAATATTTGCAAACTATGCTACAGATAAAGGATTAATAACCAGAATCTATAAAGAGATCAAGAAACTCCACAACAACAAAACAAACAACCCACTTAAGAGATGGGTCAAGGACCTCAATAGACATTTCTCAAAAGAGGAAATCCAAATGACCAACAGACACATGAAAAAAAGTTCAGGATCACTAGCAATCAGGGAAATGCAAATCAAAACCACAATGAGGTTTCACCTCACCCCCAGTTAGAATGGCTCATATTCAGAAATCTACCAACAACAGATGCTAGCGAGGATATGGGAAAAAGGGACACTAACCCACTGTTGGTGGGAATGCAAACTGGTAAAGCCACTATGGAAGTCAGTTTGGAGATTCCTCAGAAACCTGAATATAACCCTACCATACAACCCAGCCATCCCACTTCTTGGAATTTACCCAAAGGAAATGAAATTGGCAAACAAAAGAGCTGTCTGCACCTCAATGCTTATTGCAGCTCAATTCACAATAGCTAAGAGCTGGAATCAACCTAAATGCCCATCAACAGTAGACTCGATAAAGAAGTTATGGGACATGTGCTCTATAGAATACTATACAGCAGTAAAAAAAAATGAAATGCAGTCATTTGCAACAAAATGGAGGAATCTGGGAAACATCTTGCTGAGTGAAATAAGCCGGTACCAAAGGGACAAATATCATATGTTTTCCCTGATCGATGACAACTAACCGAACACCATAAAGGAAACCTATTGAAGTGAAATGGAAACTGAGAAACAATAACTTCATCAGCCCTTGTCCTGACTGTTGATGAACAACTTAATACGTTATTCCTCTTAGTATTTTTTTTGTTTGTACCACTTAATACTATTGGTTGAACTCTGTAATTAACACACAATTATTCTTAGGTGTTTAAATTTAACTGAAAAGTGATCCCTGTTAAATATAAGAGTGGGAATAAGAGAGGGAGGAGATGTACAATTTGGGACATGCTCAAGCTGACTTGCCCCAAATGGTGAGTTAGAAACGTGCCAGGGGATTCCAATTCAATCCCATCAAAGTTGCATGTACCACGGCCATCTCACTAGTCCAAGGGATCAATTTCAGTTCACAATTGATCATAATGATAGGACTGAGAGTCAAAGGGATCACATAAACAAGACAAGTGTCTGCTAATGCTAACTGATAGAATAAAAAAGGGAGAGAATGATCCAACATGGGAAGTGAGATACACAGCATACTCATAGAATGGCAGATGTCCTAAACAGAACTCTGGCCTCATAATCAGCCCTTAAGGCATTCGGATATGGCTGAAGAGCCCATGAGAGTATTTCAGGCATTGGAAAGCCAAGACACTGTGGCAAAAAAACAAAACAAAACAAAACAAAACAACCTGAATGAAAGATCTCCACGAGTGAGATCCCAGTGGAAAGAATGGGCCATCAAAGGAGGACTTAACCTTTCTCTGAAGGGAGGAGAGAACTTCCACTTTGACTATGACCTTGTCTAAATAAGATTGGAGTTGGCAAACTCTAAAGGCCTCCATAACCTTGGCAACTCATGAAAAGAGCCTCAGGTGATTACTGACGCCATAAACAAGAGTGTCAATTGTTAAATCAACAACAGGAGTCACTGTGCACTTACTCCCCATGTAGGATCTCTGACGTTGATGTGTTGTACTATGTGAATTAACGGTGTAACTAGTACTCAAACAGTACTTTACACTTTGTGTTTCTGTGTGGGTGCAGTCAGTTGAAATCTTTACTTAGCATATACTAAGTTGCTCTTCTGTATATAAAGATAATTGAAAATGAATCTTAATGTGAATGGGATGGGAGAGGGAATGGGAGATGGGAGGGTTGTGGGTGAGAGGGAGGTTATTGGGGGGGGAAAGCCACTGTAATCCAAAAGCTGTACTTTGGAAATTTATATATATTAAATAAAAGTAAAAAAAGAAATCATTGTTGTAGGTTATAAAGTGATACATTAATAATCAAAAATTGGCAATGAGTCTGGTATTTGCCAGATCATCATATTTTCTATTATGCAGAAATTTTTATTGGGGAAACCACTAAGAAACTATATCTGTTTTCAGGAAAAATAATCTTTTTTTAAAAATTTATTTATTTGTTGTTTGAAAGTCAGAGTTACATGGAGAGAAGAGAGACAGAGAGAGAGTGAGAGAGAGGTCTTCTATCCAATGGCTCACTCCCCAACTGGCTGCAATGGCCAGAGCCGTGCTGATCTGAAGCCAGGAGCCAGGAGCTTCCTCCAGGTCTCCCACGAGGGTGCAGGAGCCCAAGGGCTTGGGCCATCTTCTACTGCTATCCCAGGCCATAGCAGAAAGCTATATTGGAAGAGGAGCAGCTGGGACTAGAACCGGCACCCATATGGGATGCTGGCACTTCAGGCCAGGGCATTAACCTGCTGAGCCACAGTGCTGGCCCCCCAAAAAATAATCTTAAGAGCCAGTGTCAGAAAAATAGGTACATATTTTCTGTTTATGCCCCAAATGCATCTACTGAAGTAGAACAATTTATAAAGGAAGATAAATGATATGTCAGAAATGTTGCCTTCTGGGAGCTTGTCATGAAAAGATTGCTTTCAAAACTATTTGTAAATATCAGCATATATAAAATATGAAACATTTTGGTAATATCAAATGTTAATTTGACTGGCCCTTGCTAATCACTCTATTTTGAAACCTTCAGAGTTTAGTTGTCAATGATATTTCATGTTTACAATAAAATATGCCAAGCAACTTCTGTCAGTTTCTCTATAAAATCCACTATATAAATGTTCGAGGAGATACAAAAGAAATCTAACAGTTGCTTAGAACACAAACATACAAAATCAATACTTTCAACTACCACACTCCAAATGTGAGAGTGGATTAAGGGCATTTCTACAACAGAGAATGATGTCAGCTTCAAGAATCAGTCAATGCTGTTCAGAAGAAATATAGAACAGAAAAGCATAAAAAGTCTCCAGTAAATTCAAGGGCATTTTAATGGTCATATAAATGCAGCATTTTAAGAATTAGGTTCTCTGGCACTTTTTAGTGCCTCTGATATCCTAATTCAGGTAGATTTTCAGGAGACATTCCACTTGATTCCAAATGCCCCATTTAATTAAAAGAAGTTCCTCAAAATTCACTGGGGCAATCTAGATGAATTGGCCTTGAATATTTGTCCAACACTGTCAGGGAAAAATGATCAGACTAGATATCACACTACATTTTCTTTATCACAGAAGATGATGCTGCAGACAAGGCAGTGCAGGTAAAAGGATCCACAACTATTTGGAGATATTTTGAAAATTAATTTGAATTTCTTCTGAGGTACACAGAGTTTTGTCTTTGGTGAATCTATGTGAATTGTGGTGATGAAAAATAACTGGAATTCTAAAATAACCAAGTTTAAATGACCTTAATTCCAGATAAGGTAGAAGCATTAAAAAATTTAAATATAGATAAAACTGCACTCTATATCCAACTATCCCTTCCTGAAATTAAAATCTTCTATTCCAATAATCATATTTACAATGCTAGACAATAATGGTTTTGATTTCATATTTATGTAGAAAAAATTTATTTTAGGTAACAAACAGAATTTGTTATTAGGTATTAAAAATAAGTATAATTTGGAATTCTCATGAAATTGACATTTTTAAAAGCTACATGATTAGTACATACAACTTGTAAACAAATCTACCAGGAACAATTAAATACTTAACATAAAGTATGACAGTTAAAATCTAGACTTCAAAATTTCTTCTTTTTACAATATTCTGCAACACATATTTCGCATCAAATGATAGGCAGAGGGTTAAATAGCCACGGGAATAGCTAGGGACAAACATATAACTAGCCTTGGAATATTTGGGGGAAATTAAAGGAAAATCTTATGGCATGTTGTAAAGCAGAAAAAAAAGTGACAAAAATCATCTTCAGAAATAAGGTGAAATGAGAACAATAAGCCTTGGAGGTTGTCTCATGAGGAAGGATGCAGCTCTACCACCTAAGTTGTCTTGACTGGCTCCTGCCGGCAGTAGCTCTCAACACGGAAAAAGCAACAGCTTTTCTTGTGGACGGATTCCTGGATGACATGAGTTCAAAGAGGTTTGTAGGGGCATGGTTTGGTTACGTCTCTTTCCCGTGGGGAGAGGGATTCGGTTCATCTCAGCAGCAGCAGGCTGAACGCTTCTCAATTGGTCCTTCCTCCAAAGGCAGCTGGCAGAGTTTCACTGTGAAGTCAGTGCCAGATTTAGAGATTGCTGGGGAAGCTCACTGAGCCATGTTTGGCAGTGTTGCAATTTAGAGAAACCTGCAGCAAAGAGCTACAGTTTGAAACAGGCTCCGCATTTGCCTTCTGCATTGCTCAAACTTGTACCTCCACTTTTTCAGAGGAGCGTTTTACCTGCAGTTTTTCTTCTTGACTTTTGAGTCTGAAGGATCATTAAAGTTAGGAAAGTAAATAAAATTATATTCTGGTAATTATTTGAGTTTGTTTCCTTGGAGGCAGCAGGATTTCTTATATGGCCTACTTTTTTTTTCTACATCTCACATTTACTATTGTTCGTATTGTTCATATTTCAACAAATGGCTCAAAACTTAAAAATCATACTGAATTTTGTATAATCTAATCATTGGATGAGATTGCTCTTAATTTCATATATATATTATGCCAGTCAGCATAAGCAGCATGAATAATTTCACATTATGACACATTATGAAAGTATTACATGACATTTCTGATAGCTGAATAAATAAATGAATAATTTTTTGTCATTTATTATCCAATGAAGGATAATATGGACTGCGACCTCAAATTTCAGACATAATGATTTTCTGTTGAAATTCTCAAACACCTAAACGATCTATCGCGTAATCTCTGAAATTGTTTTAGCTTCCTAATTCCAAAATACTCATTGGCATCAGCTTGAGGGAAGGGGGGTCATTGAGTATGCATTTCTCTAGGTGATGTTTCACCATACATCATCTGAAAAAAAAAAATGTAGTCACATTTCTTTAGAATGCAAATGGGAAAGAAGAAAAGAGAAATTATAAGCCATGTATCACAAGCCCATGCCTTCACGGGGGATATTTCATTTCAGCCTTGGGCCATTTCCTTTGAGACACACATTGTCCCAATACCACTGATAAGGACTCTGGTGCTCAAAGAGATGAAGTAATTTGCTTCAAGATCATTACAATAAGTGGCAGAGCTGGGAATGGAACCAGTTTGTTTGAAGTGAAAGTCAATCCTGCTTCCATAGCACCACAAAGGAATGAATCCAAAAATTGCTTTCAACTTATCAGGATTAAGTTGTTATAATCTAACTTTTAGGATTTAGTTAAGATATGATACAACTAGATCAGTTTTTACTTTAAACCTTTATTCAAGACATATTGAACTTATTGTTACCAGTTTTACAATGCTGTACTGCGGGAGCCTGGCCATCTGGAAGGAGAGAAAGGTGAATCTTGCCCGACCACATGCCTGTGTCCAGGAGCCCTATGCACTGCAGACAGAAGCACTGTGCTACTACTCAGAGTGCAGCACAGCTGGGAGAGCACTGCGAGGCTCCCAGGAAGAATTTTGGGTAACAGCAAGCCATGATTGTATGCTCTCTGGAGGACATGCCAGAGTCTTGATCTCTGTGATAGCAATGCCTGGCAGGACTCATTCACTGAACTCTTGGGAAGGCATGCTATCAGTATGACGTTTCTCTCAAAACTGCATTGCCAGCTATTAAAAACAAAGGACAGGGGGATGCGCTGTGGCACAGCAGGTCAAAGCCCTGGCCTGAAGCGCCAGCATCCCATATGGGCGCCGGTTCTAGTCCCAGCTGCTCCTCTTCCAATGCGGCTCTCTGCTATGGCCTGGGACAGCAGTAGAAGATGGCCCAGGTCCCTGGGCCCCTGCACCCTCGTGGGAGACCTGGAAGAAGCTCCTGACTCCAATCTGTGCAACTCTGGCCATTGCAGCCATCCGGGGAGTGAACCAGTAGATGGAAGACCCCTCTCTGTTTCTACCTCTCTCTGTAACTCTGGCTTTCAAATTAATAAAATAAATATTTAAAAACAAAAAAAAAAAAAACAAAGGACAGTGGTGTCCAGGATCCTATCATTTGCTTTATGTCTCTTGGTGTTCTATGTTGTCCAAAGAAGAATCACACTCTGTACTATTCACAACAGGTTCCATTCCATGGAAGTCATATATTAGTAATTTGTAGCTTCCTCCACCTGAAACCTTTACTTCCTTAATCCTCCAACCTAGTATCTCCTCAGATCCTTGATAAGTTCTGAAGTCTCCTAACAGCTATGCCTTCATCTTCAAAGACTAGCTGATTATCCTGTCCCACTAGTCATTGAGGGCACAGATACCTGCTTCCATACTAATGAGTGAAACCTAGTTTCCCTATAAATGGTCAAAACTTAATTTTCATACAATTTGTCATTTCAACTGTGTGCTATATGGACTCTTCATATTGTTGTCTAGTTATTTCATTAATACTGTTTTCATTTGTGTTTCTAAGTAGTTTCCTTAAAATATTGATTTTAGATTATATAGGTGAGAATGCTTGTATGTTGTATATATTCACAACTGCATGCTTACAAATCATTTTGTCTGTACTCCTTACAGAAATAATAAAGCCAAATGGGAAACTGGCCAAAATGGGGGTAGATGGCGGGAGGGGAGGGGAGGGAAGGAAACAGTTCATGTTTATTTTAAACCTTTTGCTACAATATAGCTTCACAGGGTTTGAAGGATTCAGGGACCTCATCTGGGACTGCATAGTTCTCCTGCCAATGCTTCGGAAAGAGGAAAGAGGAGCTTGGCCCTATAATTGATGCCACAGAGCAGCCACAGGATCCTCACACACAAAATTATCCATTTAAGTACTTTCCCTTTTCCCTTCCTGTTAGTGAAAGTGTTTTATTGTAGCTTATTTTGTATCACAATCTTGTTATTTTCCCTGTCTGACATCAAGCTGTAAGATTGTCTTAGAGCCAGGATCAGCCAGAGACAAGAGATGAGAAGAATGTGCAGGCACCAAGAAAGTGGTCTCCTAGCAACAGTAACTATTTCAAAGGTTCCATAACTCTTGTGTAGTTTCAATTTCCATAGCAATGTGGAGAATAGTAAATAGAATGTGTTGTTATCTGCTTAATCCAAATGAATTCTAATCAACAAATGATACATAAATGAAGAAAACATCTATACTTGCTCTATTAGATTTTATCTTATTGGCTATAATATACATTATTAGTTTCCAAGATTTAGGTTTTGTTGCTGAAAGTAATGTGCTGTGATAAATCAGACAGTTTAATTTTTAAAATTCTTCTCTCATTTTTTTTCTCTGTTTATGGAAGCATGCTAAAGTAATTCAAAAGAAAAAAGTATTCCAGAAGGAGAAACTATATTTTCAAAAATGTATCATTTAAAAATTTAAATATTAAGATATCAGGCCAGAAGATAGAACAAATAGTTATGTTATTTTAAAAAGCATATTCAATATGCTTTTTTGTCAATTGGAATATAATTAAGTTGGCACAACCAGAGTGATCATTTCTTCCTTCACTCCTGATTTGAAATGATTTTAGTCTTAACACTGAACTCACTAAACACAAAGGCACTTTTAAATGAATTAGGCTTCATATACACCATATTCAAAATACCAGTTTGTATTTCATTTCTTTTCTCTTTCTCCTTCCATAAGGTTATATTCCTCCATATGTATACCTTCCTCCTCCATAAAAATATAGCACAAGTAAATATGGTTAAAGCCTTTTAAATTCATATCAGACTAATCAATAAAAACTAAAAAGAACCAAATTACACATCAAAATACATAGAAATAGGAATTTTTATATATTTATCTACTCAAAAAATCTTATCCTGCTTATATATTTTTTAAAAGAGAAGAATTATCTTGAATTACTGTGATGAAAATATCTGAATGAAAATGTACTCAAGAGAGAACTGTTACTCCTAGGATCTCCCTTGGATTATCCGGTAGATTAACAGATATGAGTTCTTACCCACTATTTTACAAGTTGCTATGTAGTCCATTTTATTTGGTTTATTTTTATTGAATTCTAGGTTACAGGAGATACAGAGGATATGGGAAGATGCTTCTTTCATTTTAGATGTGATTAGCGTTAGGGCAATATGACCACAAGTAATATGAGATGGATCCATTGCTAATATCAGGAAATATATATTTAGGAAGCCAAAAAGAATTTCTGTGAGTCCAGGGAGGCATATAAAGATATTTCCCTTGGACTTTGTAAACCCCTTTCAAACAAAGGCCTTTTGTTTTTCAGTAACAATGTTCCCTTAGGAATTTTGTAGAGGACTTGTCTTACAATTAAAATCTGCTCTGTGTATGTGTAGTGATATTATAAGAGACTTTTAAAGTTCAGTTCAAGAATATGCAAAGTGTGGTCTTTCATTTCAATTTTGGAAGTAAAGACTGTTGTGACAATCTGCTATGAATTTATCAGCTATAAAATCATTTAATTTCAATTAATCATTGAAAATGTAACAGTAACCGAGGCAACATTCATGTTTTCACTCTCCATTAATACAGAAAACATGCATTTACAGACATTGACTTTAGCGGAAGCATTTATTTTATGATTTGATTTAATTACCTTTAAATCATGTTTTTGACAGTTAATAGTCCAATTAGCTAGTAAGGAAAAGTTCTGAATTTTTGTGACAAGTATTTTTCTTCATATAAACAGCAAAAATTTGATAATAAGCCATTATAAATCTGTCACTTAAAAACCTGCCTATTTTGATTATAATAAGACTATCTAGATGTTTATTTCTGAAGAAAAAGAGATGCTTAGGGTGGGCTGTTTGCCTTGTGGTTACGTTGCCAGTTAAGATGCTTGAATCTCATACTGGAGAGCCTGGATTGGTGTCTTGGCTCTGGCTTCCAGTTCCAGCTTCCTGCCAATGCACACACTAGGAGGCAGCAGATGATGGCTCAAATACTTGGGTTTCTGCCACCCACCTGGGAGAGCTGGACTGAGTTTCCAAATCCTGGCTCCGGGCCCTGGCTTAGCCAAGGCTGTTGTGGGTATTTGGGGAATAAACCAGGAAAGGGAGTCTCTCTCCCTCTCTGCTCCTTCCTTCCCTCCTTCCCCCTCTTGCTTTTTCCCTCTCACTCTTTCTCTCTAATAAAAATAAGCACAGTTTGAATAAAAATGGGCTCTTTTGTACCCTTTAACACCTAAGATATTAATATCTTATGAAAATTGCTTGCAGGTATGTAAAAGTATCTTACTGACAACATGCAACCATTCCTCCCTAACTGTCAATCAAAGGAGCTCCAAAGTTCCAATCATAAAGTAATGTCAAAGATGGGGTCATGTTGGCTACCCTGATTTGATTGCTACGCAATGTTTACATATATTGAAATGTCATACTATAACCCATAAATATGCAAAGTTATATTTAAAATGCATTATGTGACTACTCTTTTAGGATAATTTTGCTATTTAAACATATTACAGATTATAATACAAACCACCCACAAGATAGTTATAGTTGGAGAAGAACATAATCCAAGTTGTCATTTCAATTTCCTTGTAACATTTACTCCTTTGATTTATAAAGAATTTGACACTTGAAAGATTTTTAATGTTGATATTATAATGAGGTTATAGCAGGGCTTGGCAACAGTAAGGTACACCAGATTCGTAAATGAGACACCCTTCATACCTTTGCAATGTGAAGCCACTCTTCATCTGTTTTCATCATAGAATGTTCCTAGAATACACCTGTGGGTTTATTGCTGACATATGTACCTTGTTGAAAGAGTTCAGAAATACTGTTCTCCACATTTGGTATGTCAGGTAAAAGCTTTTGGTTGCCTTCACACAGGATTGTAAAAACTATGTGGTGTGTGCTCATTTGTACGTGCATCTCTTTGCAATTATACACATCACAATAAAGTTCCCAAACAAGCTATATAATGCAAAATGACAGAGTTGATTCTTTTCTCAGAGTTACTAGCATAGCACTATGTCAGCCTGTGTTTTAGTCACCATTCATCCCCAGAGTAAACACTAAATGACTCATAAACTTTGTAAATATCGTGTCAGTGCTTGCAAGCTTTCAGAATAATTTTCTCATGGTGGGAAAACATTTTAACCCTAAACAACTCAAGTCTGAAAGCTCTTGCTGTTCTGGATAGATTTGGCATCAGTTAGTGTCTCCCCTCATGAAGGATGATTTTTTTCCCTTCTCTCTTTGCTAACAATAAATCTCAATTATAACCCTGAGAAATTCTGTGATTATCAGTCCATCACTATTAAAGACAATGACTGCCCATCATACCCTACTGTGTACATTTCTCATATTTTCTGCACATAGACGTGCATATAAAAATTACTACTTTTTAGTGACCTTAACCACATTTCATATGGAGACAAAATTAGTATTCATTAATCTTCAACATTTCCATATAAATTAAAATTAGTTAATATTATGAACGAGATTGTGTTGTGTGTAGAAGCATGAGTGAGAGAATGAGTTTAAGAAATATGATCATCTTATGTGTAAGAATTGGTCTTTTGAAAAATTCCACCTCACCCTCTTAACCACAAATTCCTCTAACAGACTGATGTATGCCCATCACTCCACATGGCCTCTCCTCCATCAACTATCCTTGGTTCCTGGTACTTCTAGTTGTATTTTTCTTTGTATAGTCCCATCTGTTTTAATTTATCACTTTCAGAGGGCCAGGGCCCTTCTGAAATATATCTTAAAAGTTCCCTGCTGCTCTGACTCCTGAGTAATTGTCATTGGGAAACATTAGCTTTAACCTGAAGATCAAGATATTAAAACAAAACAGCATACATGTTAGCAAGGAAATACCCATTCATCTCTCTCTCAAGAATTGTATTCCCTACCTCTCTCCGAAGAATGCAGTGGACCATGACTATAACAAAGCCTTGCAATGAATCAAACACAGCAAAAAGTATCTGAAACAATATGGAGCGTTTATCAGTCATAGCCAGAACTGCAGACATCCATGTCAGAGCCAGAAGGGGCAACACCACACAGGAGCTCCAAAGAGATGCCCTGTTGAGAGACAGAGAAAGCAACATTACGCAGCTGCATGTCATGCCCCAGGACATAACCAAACCCCCATTCAACAAAGCATTCTTGTATGTGGCACCAAGACCATTAACTTGGAAACCACAAGGCAGATAACATTTATCTTTAAGACTATCCCACAATAATTACAAAGGCAATTGCCAATTATAAATATTTAAGTATGGTCTTAACTCTAGTATTAGCAAACACAGTTTTTTTTTTTTTTTTCATCATAGCATTTTCTCACATGCACTGTAAAAGTTTTGTAACAAGAAGATGTAAATGATTGGGACTAACATGGCGTTACTGGCGGTGGTGGCTGACAAAGCTGTTGTTGAAACTACTCCACACTTGGCACATTTGAGCGTCAAACCGCTATGAGGCTCACTCATCTGACTGCAAACAAACAGAACACCCACAAAAAGAACAAAATATTGAATTGTCACCAAACAGAGTTGCTGCTTTAAGTTAGATTTTAAATACAATTTCATGCAGAAAGTATATTTATCAAAGATGAATGTCCTAGGACATTTAAAAGATGCATTTACACTACATATTATCTTTGTAACATTTCTCTTTTAATAAGATGGGCCTTTGTTGCACGCAAAGCTATTTCCATTTTTTACACCACAAGTGGCCCTTGTGTCTTCAGATCAAATTTGTCCAATATACTGAATTAAACATAAGCATGTTCCTGTGTAGACATACAGTGAAAACCCTTTATTCAGACCCTTGTGAGGACTGTCATTTGCAGAATGATATTGTGTTCACTGTCATTTGCAGAAGGCACATAAATTAGTTAAAACTTTTTAAAACATAAATAAACATTTATTTTAGAAGTTCAATATTGGAAGGTACACATCTTAACAGTTTTCAATTGTGGAAAAATAGCTTTTATATCAACAGTTCATATTTTGAAATTTCTTCTAGCATCAATGTATTTTTCATATTTTTGCATGACCTGAATATAGTGACTGATGAAACTTGATGAAATATTAGTTGATAATAAAGAATGATAGTTTGTTTGCTTTAATAAAACATAATTATTAAGTTCAAAATACTATTTCTAATCATTTGTTGTAGACTCTGACCTCACAGTATTTGAAAGGTCTTTTTTGGTTAGAGGATTTTTGGCAGTAAATCTACATTTCCATTTACTATATCCTAGAAGCAAAATCTGCTACATAAAAAAAAGTTTATACACATTTTGCTTTAGAGAAGTGTTCATTGAAAATAATGTGTTTGTTAGAACATAAACCAATTAGGAAAAACCAAAAACAAATTACTTTAATCCAAATTCAAAACACCTTGAAACAATTTTCTGCAGTCTGCTTCCCTAGTCCATTACCCATATAGTTGTGTTTATGTCTAAAATATGTTTGCCTTGTAGGTTTTCAACATGTCATAAACTTCCTTGCCTTGTCTATAACAAAAGTGGCAGAAGAGAGAAAATTGTAATATGCTTATAATATAGTTAGTTTAAATAAGTGTACAATTTATGAATAGTACTCAGATAAGATAAATCTGAAAGCTATGAAGGAAGTGGATTCATTAGTGGATCCTGTGAGAAAAACACAAGCATTAAGTGTTGGGAATGGATGGGGGGGTGGCATGACACAAAATGACTTACTCTGTTAGTCCAAGTCAGGCCATATGGACCAGCCAGACACATGAGTTCAAACTTGTAAAAGAATTTATAACCGAGACCGGTGCTGTGGCATAGTGGGTAAAGTCACCATCTGCACTGCAGGCATCCCATATGGGGCACCAGTTTGAGTCCCAGCTGCTCCACTTACGATCCAGCTCTCTACTATGGCCTGGGAAAGCAGCAGAAGATGGCCCAAGTCCTTGGGCCCCTGCACCCTCGTGGGAGACCTGGAAGAAGCTCCTGGCTCTTGGCCTCGGATCAGCACAGTTCCGGCCGTTGCAGCCAGTTGGGGAGTGAACCATCGGATGGAAGACCTTTCTCTCTCTCCCTCTCTCTCTGCCTCCTACTCTCTCTGTATAACTCTTTCAAATAAATAAATAAATCTTAAAAAAGAGAACTCATGACCAATAGTCCATTCAGTTTAGTTTACAAATGCATCACAGAGCAAGCCAAAGTGTTTGGAATGATAGACTCTCAAAGGGCTATCTTAGCTCATCATTTCCACAGTGGCTGCCCATCAGCTATCTATCTGGCCCCAATCTCACATTAATTGGGATCCTCGCCTTAAGTTAATGGGATCCAGACATCTGTCTTTATTAAACTTCCATAGATTATTCTGATTAATTGACCTCCACTTCTCTAACTATACATTTGAGCTTCTTCAATGTTTTAAAGTCTGATATGATTAGTTTTTAAATGCATGGTTTTATTTATTTATTTTATGTACATATGTATGATGTATGTATATCATGTATTTTTTTCAGAACTAGAGTTACAGATAGTGAGAGGGAAAGACAGAGAAAGAGGTCACTCTCTAAATGGCTGCAACGGTCAGAGCTGTGCCAACCTGACGCCAGGAGCCAGGAGCTTCTTCCAGGTCTCCCATGCAGGTGCAGGGGCCTAAGCACTTGGGCTATATTGTTTCCCCAGGTCATAGCAGAGCTGGATTGGAAGAAGAGCAGCTGGGACTCAAACTGGCACCCATCTGGGATGCTGGCACTGAGGCAGAGGCTTGGCTTACTACCCACAGCACTAGTCTAATGGTATGTGTTTAAAAGGTAGGAATAGGCATTTATTGGTTTCTTTACCAAAGAATACAGGCTATTTAGAGTTTATACTTGGAAAATGAATATGATCTTTCTCAAATTAAGGATATTTTGTTTCTAGGCTCTGAAGTAAGAGTGAAAAGCCAGATTACTGGAAAATAATTTTCAGTTCATGATTTAAGCAAGTATTCTATCCTGAAAAACTATAATTTAGTGTATTAGTTTTCTGACAAATTTTAAAGTAGTATTCAAAATGCTTATTTGTTTCTAATGGATATATTTTGAGGTTGATTTTTAATTATGCTTTTTAATACATACTTCCCTTAACCAGAGCTAACTGTTGAAAACTATGCCTGATGCTAACTGGTTGGACACATTTGGCATGCCTTTATTGGATGTGAGTGGTGTAAAAGAACAATAAATTTCCCAGAGGTGTAACATGTTTCTCAGTTTATATGACCTCCACGATGTTAATGTGAAAAATATGTAGTCTAGATGCTAAATTGAGTTGCTACAATAAAATAATAATTTCATTGATATAAAGAAAATTATGCACTTATAAATTAAAAATTTCAAAGTTTAAAAAACATTAAATTGACTATTTGTTCAGTTGTAACCAATATCCACTCGTGCACTAGGGTAGGAACGTGGGTCAAATCACTACTGTCTCTCCAAGTCCTGTCTACTCTCATTATTACTACAAGTCTTCTAAAATATAGGTTCTAGTTCTTTTTCCAATTTTCTTTAGGAAAAATCATTCATCTGATTTATTATTAATTATCTAAAAAATTCATTGGAAAGAAAATGTGCCTCCTTCCATTTGGAAACATCTCATGAAATTTATAGATGATCTTAGTAAATTAGTTTCCTTAATGTCAAGTAAGAAGATAAAGCAATTTAAAACCATATGTAAGAAAGCACCATTGCAGAAAATTAGAGAAAATTAAATTTTCTAAGATATTCTAAAAGACACATGCTATTTTACTTTGTTTTTATTCTTTCTAATTATCATTTATACAAGATGTAGTATTATTTGCAATGAATCCTCCCTTGGTAAATGTATTTTATGTATTAGAAAAAACATAATATGGTTTAGGTATTATAAAGCTTGTGAAGCTGCATACTACCTTAAAATTTTTATTGCATTTATTTATTTATTAATATAGAGAGAACAAATTTTTCATTCTTTTAAAGTGAATAAGCAATAACTATACACTTGGCCATATCAAATCATTCATTATAAAAAGAAGACAGGGAACAAAGAAATAGACAAGAATAGGAGAAGGAACATCTTTGTATTATATTCAGTGCTAAATAATACCAGTTTCAAAAGAAATTGTTTGCATGCATGTATATTCAAACAACCTGAAATGGTCAATTTTTAGAGTGACAGAGACAAATTAAATTAATCAACTAGCCTCCTGATAATGTTTCTTTAGTTAATTTTGGTTATCTGTTCTTCACTGAAATCTTTATTACTATCCTGAAAGCTTCTCTGTGAACTAAAATTGACATTGAGCATTCACAGATTTGAAAAAAGTTTCCTTCAATACCACCTTGTAATAGAGAAAAAATTTTGATCTGCATTTATTTAGCTTACCATGGCATTTGACATTATAGAAATACTTTTTAAAAACCTAGAGATATGAGGCCAGCATTGTAGCATAGTAGGTTAAGCCTCTACCTGCAGTGCTGGCATCCCATATGGACACTGGTTCAAGTCCCGGCTACTCCACTTCCAAGCCAGCTCCCTACTAATAGCCTGGGAAAGCAATGGAAGATGGTCTAAGTGATTGGACCCCTGCACTCAGGTGGGAGACCTGGAAGAAATTCCTGGCTCCTAGCTTGGATTCACCCAGCTCAAGCCATTGCGTCCATCTGAGGAGTGAACCAGTGAATGGAAGATCTCTCTCTGTCTCTTCCTCTCTCTGTCTGCAACTCTGCATGTTAAATAAATAAATAAATCTTTAAAAAAACAGAGTCATTAATTTATTAAACTCTTTTCTGCTTTGGACAGTAACAAGTATTTTGCTTTTATAACATTGAACATTTATGTTTCTCAACAATGGCCTTTGAATTAAAACTTGGTTTACCCAGTGAGAAATATTTAATGCTAAAGATATTTTTAGAATTAGAAGTTTCAACATTTTAGTTATCTTCATTAATATGTAGACTGAATATTTTCTTTTTTTTTAAGATTTATTTTATTTATTTGAAAGACAGAGTTACAGAGAGAGGTAGAGACAGAGAGAGAGGTCTTCCATCCGCTGGTTCACTTCCCAGATGGCTGCAATGGTCGGAGCTGCGCTGATCCTAAGCCAGGAGCCAGGAGCTTCCTCCAGGTCTCCCACATGGGGGCAGGGGCCCAAGGATTTGGGCCATCTTCTACTGCTTTCCCATAGCAGAGAGCTGGATCAGAAGAGGAGCAACCGGGACTAGAATCGGCGCCCATATGGGATGCCGGTGCTTCAGGCCAGGGCTTTAAGTCTGCTGAGCCACAACGCTGGCCCCCTGAATATTTTCTAAATTCATAATGGAATGAATCAAACTAGGCCAGGGAAAAATCATACTGGCTCTGCAATTAATAAATCCTCAGCATTGCACTCATTTTGATTATCCCTTTTCATCCCCTTAACATCATAGATGATGGAATAATGGATTCCTGATTGATATTTAGAGATCTTTGATTATAGCCTGTTCAACTTAGCGTCCTCATTTCACTCATCACAAGAATTGCCACTGTTTGTTGAATGAATGCTTGCTTGCCATTTGCTAGGTATCCTAATGAATATATTATATACACAATATTTCATACATATAATGAGGTAAGGATTATTTTCCTAATCTAAAAGATGAGGACACAGTATCAGAGAGGTGAAAAATGCCTAAAGACACACACAGAGCTAGAAAATTGCAGAGCTGGATACTGAGAAGGGCTTTCTTTGATTTCAAAGCATTATCCTAACCACTAAACACCTCCGTTTATATTGCAGAGTTGTTTCTGTACTCAGTACTCAGTATGATCAATGTATTCTATGCAGAAGTTATTGAAAGAGTTATTTTCTCAATTCCAACCACATGTAGCAGACCAATGAGAGTCATCATATGAAAGCTTCATTTCTAAATGGTATATAAAGCTCAACACCTCTACCAGGTTCAAGCCTTCCTGTCAAAGATCCCATTTCACTGACAATGAAAAAGTCTCTAAATGATAACTGATCTCCCTTCAAAAATGAGCTATCATGATGTTTTTATCCCATTGCAATTTTAATGTCGGACATGAGTGATAACATTTTATACTGAAAGCAATTAACTTTAGTCTTTTACTAGGAAGAACATATCTGGGTTACCTTATTTTATAAATTATTACATAGATTATAATAACATAGAGGACTTAAAAATTCTCACCAGCAGGTGATCAAACAATATTAATATTGAATAATGCCATACATTATGAAAACAAAGGGAATAATAACAAGAGTATGTTTTGAATGGCAGCACAGTTTAACAGAAGGGAGAAAGCTACAAACTCTTTATGACACAAAAGGAAAATCAAAGACATTAATATTTCATTCAAATTTCTACAAATTTTTTCTGAAGTGATGAAATAAGCTTAAAAAGCTGCTATCAATTTGCATATGAAATGTTATTAAGTCACTAGAATGATATTATAACAATGAAATTAAAATAGATGCTTTTCTAAATTTTAAAGTGGTTAAAATGGGTAAGTCAAATTATGAATAACTCTAGCAAGTTATAGGCAAAATTTCATAATGAATGAAAACATCTAACAAGAATAGTGTTTGATAAGTTAGTTCTTCAAGTGAAGATTTTTCAGATATTTTAAATTTATGTAAATATATAATAAACCAATGAAAATGTAGTATTTTCACTCTGTTTAGATTTCCTTACCCTAATTGACACCTGTTACACACGAACACTGGGTTAAATCTATCTTCTGTCCTTGTGATGAAAAAACGGAAGGACTTCAAAACTCTTACTTAAGAATAACTATTTTAAGTCTAGTTTTCTTGTCTAAGAAGAGGCAATAAATACATAAACCCAGATTTCTTAATGTTCTATTAGATTATTTTTATGTTTTTGGTAATATTATTCAAAAACAGCACATTGCAAACTTTGGAATAGCAGAATCTACCAGACACACTAGTACATCAAGAACAAAATACAAGCACAGTGAAATGCAGTCAGTGATGATCTGGAATTGAAGAACGGGATTCACTGGTAATGTTTCTTCAAAATCCACCAATTGCAGCTTACCCGGCTCTGTGTTTGAGCTTTTTATCTAGGATCCCATCTCTGGAAACAAGTTTATTAAATACCAAAATGCCAATCACCATGTTGACCTGTCAAACAGAAACAAAGTTGGCTTTTCAATGATTTTGAAGGGAATCAGGTCCCTCTTTCTTCTGAAAACTCTAGTCAATCAATTTATAATCACTATAGAGTTATATACTCACAATAGTAGTGATAGGCTGCATATCCCTCACATTTTATTAAGTGCATAAAGGCATAAGGAACAACTTAACAGTGGTATTTTATTTCAAAGTTCAAAAAAAAAAACCCTTAAGTACATTTAATTTTCATACTTTGCAGTTAATATTGAGGAAAGCATCTTTCAATTGTGTAAGTTTCAAATGGCTCCAAACGTCAATCTGGAATTTTTTTCCTAGTCAACCCTAAATAAAATCAATTGACTAAATGAGGTTTACCCTATACCTGAGAGGAAAAATAGTTTGAATCTCAGAGTGGGAGGCTTGAGTGAAACGTTGGTGGAAAATGGAATTAAAAGATAAATTTACTTTGCTACAAAAAATGTTTGAAATTTATGCACGCAAAGGGCCTTCAAAAAGTTCCTGAAAATTCTGTATTATGAAATATTTTGTATAGTTTTAAAAACTGTTTGAACTAAAATAAATATATCTTTGCATTTCATTTTTTCCAGAAACTTTCTGAGGTGTGCTAGTAATTGTAGAAGCTTGTTAAGATGAGAACCCTCAGTTCTCTAACCGGCTAACACTTCCTGATAAAAGAATCCAGTGCAGCAGAGAAACCTAGACAATAGGGAAAAGTGTTTTCTTTTTGCCTTCCTTGTCCCTTTCCTCCATGATTGCTGGGCAAAAACCCTTCCACCTCTGCCAATGCAAAGAGTGATAAGATGTTGAATCTAATTGCTGATAGAAGAAGGTCCAAAGCACAACTGTTCAGTAAGAACCTAACAGGTGTCATTTTTCACAGTTTCTTGACAGGATACCTCTTAATCAAGAGAATAGTGATTCATCTTTGACCTTCTCATTATTTGAACTAATAGAAGAAATGGATTCCCTGGATTCTGCTGATCTATAACTTAATCATGAGGGGATTAATCACCACTCCAAAGACCATTCTTTGGTTTTCAATTATACACATGTCTTTGTTTCCTCATGCTGGGGTTATATGCATATTAACCTGGAAGCTTAGGGAAATGATTCAATTGATTAAATAAAAATTCAGTGCAGCAGACAAAAACGTATCTACTAGCTGTAATTTCCCTGTGCTCTTCTCTAGTTTTCATGCTTTGTTTCCTGGTGATTCGTGGACAATTTCTGCTCCCTGTTATAGCTTTGGGGAGGGAAAGAAACACTTCAGAGGAAGAAAAAATCACATATCAGGATTATTAAGAAAGATATCACAAGCTTCTAGTTTTTAAAAATTGTTAAAGAAATCAAAGGTTAATTTTCCAACTAGAAATCTAATTGCATAGTGATATGAATCTCTGTATTTAATTCAGACCATTTCTTTTCTCCCTTATTTTCTTCAAAGATTAGTAATCAGCCAGTGAGTGGTGGGGGAGAAAAGAGAAAGAAAAAAGAGACAGGGTAGGAGGGAAGGAGAGAGAGAAAAAAAATTTGCAGGTTACCATAGTGGAAATTTTTAAGGAATTAGTTTGGGAATAAAAAACCAAATGCTTAGATGTTTATGCATTACATCTGGCAATGGTTCTCAACCAGGGTTTATTTTGACTCCCAGGATCAGAAATGTATGGAGTCTGTTTCTGATTGCTACAACTGGAGGATGATACTAGTATTGTAGAAGGTGGAGGAGTGGGCTGCTGAACATCCTAAAATGCACAGGAAAGCTCCCATAACAAAGAAATATCTACTTCAAAATGTTGGTATCAATGAGGTTGAGAAACCCTACTATGTGTGTATACACACACACACACACACACACATAAACTGATATTAGGTAGAGGCAGCCTCAAAGACATCTTCCTACCAATAATTATCTAGATTGTATAGAACAGTATAAACGTGAAATGATAAAAAATGATGAGATTCTACACATTAAACAAGTAGTATTTATTAAAATTCACTCAAATTTCTTCACAAATCTGAAATTACAATAAGAGAAATATCATACTCCCAAGTTTAAAATTTTTCAGTATTTAAAATAAGAATATTTAAGATAACAAAAGACTGAAAGCAACTGCTATTCAAACCAGAGTAATAGTTCACTGAATTTTAAAATTTCTACATAATGAATACATTATTAAAATTGTCACTCTAACTGACCACAGGTTTTTTTGTTTGTTTTTCTAAGAAAATAAAATAGTTTATTTTCATGTTTACCAGGACAACAGCAGCTGCAGGTCCAACAAAAGCATAGAGTAGTCCTCCTTCGAGAGAGAGCCAGCAGCTGGAAATGATATTAGATAAAAACTAACAAAAATTAGTGATAAGTATTAGACCACTAAAGAGTGCTACATATAACTTAGATTATAGTATATTTAGTCTTGGAATTTTGGCATGTTTCAAAGATTTGTAAACTTAGAAAGAACTTAGATGATATGGAGAAAGCAAGAATTAGATTACTTTATGAGCAAGAAACATTACTTACCTCTCACTGAAAAGAAACTTTAATTATAAAGCTTTACCTTCAGACAGTTAAAAGACTTTACTTAAATACTTTTGCAGTGAGATTTCTATATTTACTTTCATTGGAAGGATGACGATTACTTAAGTTTTATAAAATGCTGCTTCATACCTCACAGGACTTTTCAAACATACTTTTAAAGTGTGAGGAGTCAGACAGATTAATAGGCAGTCAGGTTGGTCCCAGTGGAAACTGAGGGTGTAAAGTGCTTGCTGCCCCCAAAAGTAATCTTTAGCAAGGTCAAAAGTGCCTGCCCTACACCTTGGGAGCTTCCAGTCTTATGAGAATTGCAAGGGAATGGTGATTCCATCCTTCTGAGTTCACAGATTACTGTGAAAACAAGTTAACTACCCAACCCTTTTTGTTTTATCATGAGCAAGCCAGACAGGGCAAATAAGATTACAAATCAGATCTTTTGATGTGTTGTGTCCCTGCTTTATAACTAATGATTGTCAGTTTTTTTTCTTTTTTTTTCTTTTTCTTTTTTCCAAAATTGTGCCTACATATCCCACTACCACAAGCTCCTCCAGGTCTTGCCTCTCTTGGAGCACCCATCCTGGCCTCTCCACCAGGAGGTCTCTGACTTAAATAAATTTTGCCCTTCTCTCTGCTTTGTCCACTTGGAAATTCTTCTTCCATGTGAGACAAAGAAACAAGGTAATCTTGTCACCCATAACACCCATAACAAATGCAAGAACAGTGTTATTTTTAGAATTTTATATTTAACTATTCTTCCTTGAGGCCACTGAGCTATCTGGATAAATTGAATTAAAAGCCATCACTGCATGAAATGGATCATCTACATTTACATGTTTTTTCTTCTAATTTTACTTGTTCCCATACTAGTAAGAAAATCCACTAAAAATAAGCTTTTGAATAAAACTAAGTGCAGTTGTGTTTGGTTCAATGACTAAGTTCACCAAGAGATGTGGGTTTGCCTTGATAGACATGATAGTACACTTACATTAATATTCATTCTCTCACAGGAGAGGGCAACAGAGGCTTTGCAGGGCAGTATGTCTGCATATGCATGATCCAGGAGACTCAACATGAGAAAAGTGTGAGGGATTGTTTTTGTTGTTTTATTTTTTTTTTTTCTATTGTGGATGCAAAGCCATGCCTATCGTTTCAAGCAACTGTTTTTTTTTCTTGTATTTGACCCATTCTCTATTTCTTCTCAGTTCACAGAATCAGCATGCTGCCTTTAAAAATAACCCTCAGTAGTAACTGCTCTACATCTGTTTTAACAATAAATTTTTCTGTATTGATTGTGATGGTGGTTACTGACTTAGCCATTTGTCAAAACTCACAGAACTGTTCACTTAGTAGGGTGACTATCACTCAGTGTAACTTACAATAATTGAAATTTATAATTAGTAATATATATGAACATATACTTGTATACACACAAATACATGTATTGCTATACACACATATATGTGTGCATGTATGTTCAAAGTCTTCATTTAGCTAATGTTCCTTACTATTACAGCACATAGACAAAATTTTACTTTACCACCTTGGGGTAAATAATTAAATATCTATTTTTTTAGATAACTTGGAGAAAAATAACTTAATCTGACAGAACATTTTATTTTGTTGTCTCTGAGCCTCCCAGTGACTGTCTCCTGTATTATTGTCTAAGTTAGTCTTCCAACTGAGATTTAGTTTATCTTAGAAGTAATACTAACAGAGATACAGTATATCTTGTTATATTTACCCTAGGCATTTATCCTGTTATAAAGAAAAATTATAAAATCAATACACTACTCATTTCATTGTATATTTTAATTATAAACTCCTTGAAAATAGGAACTACAACAACTATAATCCTGCTTTTTTTCCATATTTCAAATACGGTGCCTATCAAATAGTGGATTATATTATCTGTAGTCATATTATTGTAGAAAATAATAAAAATAGTAGTACTATAGTTAGGAGCATTCTGCTATGTATGCTGTTAGAATTTTTTTTTTTGATAGTGCAGATTTCATAAGAAAAGCAAGTGCTATGATAACACTACATCTTTAAACTCTTCATATATTTCTTTTGGGTGCACAAGTGCAGTGATATCTATTGGTATGCTCCCAATTTGGATGAACCAACCAGACAGCCTAATTAAATGATCTCAAACCTAAAGAGGATTAAACAGAACATCGCATTTTGAAATTCATGCACATTTCTTTCATCATTTCTTAACTGCCCATAAAAATTTCAGAACAAATGCAGTAAAACATAAGAATTCATTGTTTTAAATTTGATTTCTTAAATGTAAGCTTTACTATAAGTCTCTCACAGAATTTATCAACATTATAGTCATAAATGGGTTGGAATCATAGTACCTTTTCTCCTTTCCAATTTCTTTCATAGCCCAAGAATTTCCTAATGTAAAATCAGTTGATTGTTCTATAATTTTTAGTATAATTACTCCAACATAGAAACAAAATTTGAACCAATGTAACATAATTTGGCTAATAATAATATACACTAGCATCAATAAAATTAAAGTATCAGAGCAGAATCACATTCTAAAAGGAAAATGCATCAATATTTATATAGTTCTAAAATATTTTTGAGACAATATGCATTTTGAATAGTGAAATATTTAAAAAATAAACACATTGGTCTTATTAAAATGGGATATTAAAACAAGGATTCTAAACAGTGATGTGGCCTCTATTTCTTAAATCTTGTACACTTAAGTGGTCTTATATCATTTTTCATTAATGCAAGTTCTATCATTGTTAATGACTCCACAACAAAATGCAAGATATAAGTAATGCCAAAAAAGACTGATAAATATTTAATCACTTGCTTAAGTGCAAATATGATTTATCACTATGGATTGACTTACTAGTGATCAGTGCCATATCCCTTCGTCCTGGTGAAGCCTACTGATGTGGCCACTACTAATGCTGGTAAACCTGCAAGAAAAGCGATGCTACATTTCATATTCAGCTGTAACCACCATGCACAGGGGCCCAAGAAAAGCCAGGACAAACATCCAAAGCGACTACTTTTGGATGGCGTATTACACAAAGTATGTTTCCATTACAAAATTTCTTTCAAGTACAAAATATGAGAGGGACAGCTGGGTTTTTAACTTAGTGCACTTCTCTGATGTTGCTAGGTTACCACCACATTTGGCATGGGTTTAAAGGGAAGTAATAACAGAGATTTAGTATATCTTTTAAGTTATTTTTTCCCTAGGGGTTGACACTGTTATGAAGGAAATTTATAGTTATAAAGTCAGAAAGGCAAAAGCTGGATATGCTAGTGTGATTGAATATCAGAGAAATGCAACATTCAGTTGGCCACATATTGACCCACATCAAATTGTACTTATAAAGTAGAAAAAATAAAATCTCATCAGTTATCTCTGTTTTTATAATTCACTTAATATAATGAGAATGTAGGAACAGGGAATTCAGTTACCTGCACCAATTCTGGCCTAAGAGCTTCTTTTAGTTTATGTTTATGTAAATCACACTTGGTTCATTTGAGTTTGGTGAAGAGAGCTCAACCTAATTTACAGTTTGTCCAAGTCCTGGTCATTCCTTCTATTCAGGAAGATTATATTTGCCTTTCATTTTGGAAAGCTCATATGCCATCATCTTGCATTCCCTTTGCCCCTCTTATTTCTTCCTATCATTCCCATCCTTCCTGCTGCTCTTTCTTTTGTGAGCCTTCTCTAGTGACATCATGTTCCTTCACGAGATTTCATGTCAAGAACTAGAGACAGCATCTCAGAGAGACATATGGTAGTTTTGAACAAATACAGATGATTACATATGTAACAAATTAAAAATTTAGTCTCCTCCATCTCTACTACTCTTTCCTTAATCATGTAGGTATTTATTGACTTTTTTGATTGATTGGACTATCTTCATTAGAAAAAAGTAATTCTTTCCTGGGTTATAATTGAGGGATTAAAACTCCATGTTACATAGAATTTGTGCTTAAATTTTTTTCCTGAATTCATTAGGTTGTAGTGACTCATAACAAAATCCACATGCCACTATTCTGCCCACTCACAGAATGTCTGATAATCCAGCCACAGGAAGTTTGGCTTTTTACTCCTCAGAATATTTTAATATTAACTGTAAACTGAGAGACTAGTTAGAAACAAACAATATTACATAAGATGGTAACCAATCTTGCAAATCATGACTCTCTTCTCTATCAACAAATGTGTTCTTTTACCTGCATTCTCTATTTCTTTTATCTATGGTACTAAGTCATGACAACAATGGGCCTGATTCCATGGTAGCTCAAATTTAGAAGGTTTTGACATGGAACCCATATAGAAATTTTATGAAAGTTTAAGCAGAACATATCTTCCTACTACATCTTAACTGGTAGAGTTAACTAGGCAGAGTCCTAACATATTAGACATGGTAAACCCCTATGAAATCTGATGGATCATCTTTAGATGTTCTTGGTCCTCTTTTACCAGCATAATTTTTTTTTTATTGTCATAAGCCCATTTACTTGTAAGTTCCCAGGCTACCTCTTGTATCCTATTCTCTCATTTGATAGAGTAGATATTTGTTATAAAAGTATATTTGGTTTTAAATTCACCAGATTTTTAGTGTGTATCCTCTACCACTCAAAAAAAAAAAAAAAGTCCTAGGCTTTTCATAAAACCAGTTGCTTAAATTAACTAAGCTATCATTAAAATAGGCCCCATGAAATGTATAGATTTTTTTTTTTTTTTTGACAGACAGAGTGGACAGTGAGAGAGAGACAGAGAGAAAGGTCTTCCTTTTGCCGTTGGTTCACCCTCCAATAGCCGGCGCACTGTGCTGATCTGATGGCAGGAGCCAGGTGCTTATCCTGGTCTCCCATGAGGTGCAGGGCCCAAGGACCTGGGCCATCCTCCACTGCACTCCCTGGCCACAGCAGAGAGCTGGCCTGGAAGAGGGGCAACCGGGACAGAATCCGGCGCCCCGACCAGGACTAGAACCCGATGTGCTGGTGCCACAAGGTGGAGGATTAGCCTAGTGAACCGCGGTGCCGGCATGTATAGATTTTTGAGATGTCCCTGTCGTGAGTCAATTTGAGAGACATTTTTCCTAATAAAGAATGCAAATAATTAATTAATTCTCAGTTCATCAGTGATTCTATCTAGAAATTATTTGAGGACCACACTGACTAACCATGAGGTTTTACTCATTCTCTAAATGGCTTTCTTCCTATGACATGACAGTTTTTTTTTTTTTTTAAGATTTATTTATTTAAAGGGCAGATGAACAGATAGAGAGAGAGCACACAATACAAAGGTGGGGGAGAGAGATAAAGAGACAGAGAGACAGAAGGATATCTGTTGGTTCACCCTCTGAATGTCTACAATAGTCAAGGCCAGGCCATGAGGAAGCCAGGAGCCCAGAACTGGATATGGGTCTCCCATGAGGATGGCAGAGACACAAAGACTTCGGGCATCATCCACTGCCTTCCCAGGCATAATAGCAGGAAGCTGAAAGAGAATTAGAGGAGCTGGCCCTTAAACTGACACTGATAGGGGAAGATGGTGTCCCAAGCGGCAGTTTAACTCACTGCACTGCAACACCTGCCCCATGAACAGCTTTTTGTTTTTTGTTTTGTTTTGTTTTCTTTGGAAAATTGTTTTGAGATTTCATGGAGTCCTTAAAGTTTTTTTGAAGGGAGTGCATGCCTATTGAATTGTCATTCTTTGAACTCCAAATATTTTTTTTCATTTTCCAAAAGCATTATAAGAAAGTACTTTGTACTCCTGTACCCCAAGTTTTATCTTACACCATATAGGCACTGTTGATTAACTGAATAACTTCATGCATATTCAATATATTTTCCTTTTTAAAGTTCCGTGATCAATGATGTTCAAAACTAACCACCTCCATATATTTCCATGTCTACATATCAAATCAAAGACAGAGTAGCCTGGGGATAATCACCCTCCACTGCTTCAGAATGTAAATGTGCAACATAATTTTAACAAGAGTATGAAAGGGTTGTACATATATGCTTACCCCATCCAAGGCACAGAAAGCGTTTCCTTATAAGCCGTGTCCTAATTTTTCCAGTTACAGCCATATAGGACTGCCACGCCTCAGTCAAAACCCAACAGAATGAAGCCAGGAAGAAAAAATGCAAAAACGCAGTGGTGGTTGTACAGATACTCTGCGGAAACAAACAAAAAAACAACTCCCATTGAGACTAGGAGGGAAATCTCGCATCCTTCAGGGGCTGCTCATGTCTGACTTACTGATTTAATTTCACATACCTACCTCTTCTCAGTGACTGAACAATTATTTACAGAAATTAGAAACCCTGTAGTCTTTATACTATGAACAAGATCTACAACAGAAAAAAAAAAAAAAAGGAAGTCCTAATTCTATTTGCATTTAATTTTTTAAAGAGGAGAGCCATGAACGTAAATTTACATTCAGGGGAGATTAAAATTACTGCTTTACTTGAATTTTTTCCCGAAATATAATTATGAGAATGGTCCTTTATTTGATTTACATTACAGAGAGCTTGCATAATTATTTTGGTTACATTCTTTATCCTTCTTTTGTAACCAAGAAGGCTTCTTTGTTGTTTTATCTGCATTGATAGTAAGATTACATTTACAAGTACAACAGCCTTTCAAAAGGAAAAATTACTTTGCTTTTATACATGTGTGATATTCAAGGTATAATAACAAAGTACAAAATGAGGTTTGGCTAATAGCCTAGCACAAAACTAACATGTATTTTAAAAGCACTTAATGAACTGTTTCTGTGTTACTATACTGCGATGTGTGTCGTAATCAAGTCATGGGTAGTGTACAGCTATGATTTCATAGATATTTTCTTCATGCAACTTAATCACTCTGAACATGCCAGCCATTAGTTATGACTTGTGTGCAAAAAATCAGCTGCTTCATTTTGGAAAAGGCTGCCACTTATTACACTATTGTTATAATTTCTTGGTGCAGATCATGCTGAACTGCAAACCATTTAAACCAAAGGCAGCAACAGAACTAATTACTTCCTTTGTACGTTTCAGTATTGCTGTTTCCAAAAATCGAAAAGACAAAGACAAAGGACATTGGAACTAAAAAATAACATTATAAAAGTTAAATAAATAAAACTAAAATGACCACCTTCCCAGATGTACTCTACTTCATCTCTAACGATGAATCTCTGACTAGAATTTTTATTTTTTGCCCCAATGTATTCACATCAATTCTTTATTTTGTTGAATTTCACCAAATGTTATCATAGCTTCCAGTTATTTGGATACTCTGAAAAGAACTGTAGCATGATTAGCACACCACAGTGTTTCAGTGATGACAGACAACCTCTAGAAATTGAGTAGCACTCGTCTAGACATACAGCACCTGATTAACCAGTTAGGACGATGGTCCTCATTAACGTAAGAAGCAATAAACAAAATTAACACATTTCAGCATGTGATTCCTATTTCATGTAGTGGTTAAATCTACTTAGTACTTAAATTTGTGCTTACAGAGATCAAACTCCATATGATAAAATCATGGATTTCTTGAACTCTCTTCCTCACGTCTTTGTTCCTGTCTCAGGTAAAAGGTAGTAGCTTTAATTCTTTTTTTTTTTTTTTTTTTGCACTTTTTACGCAGAAACTTTTCTTCTCAAAATTAAGGTTCAAATACCTCTAAGTTGACCACTTTGTTCATTTCTGATCTATAGTCCCTGATCCCAATTTGAATTTCAAAGATAACTCTCCTATTCAATATCTGAAGATTAGTTACACTTTTAATTCACATTTCATTTCCTTTCACCAGTTTGTTTTATCTTAATTGTAAGTGCTGGCAAAGCTATTACTTCTCCATTTTTGAACAATCAATAAAAGCTTGTATCAACAAGCAATGTTAAAATGTTGAAATGTTTGACTCTAAGTGCTAGATGCACTGAAATTATAAGAAATAATGAATATTCAGTGTCTTAACAACAAATTAAAAAGCATATATATTGGGTTTGTTACTTTGGGACTCTCTGATATTCATCTTAATTCAAATACAATTGAGCTACATGTAATTTTAGGCTGCTGACATTTATTTCAATAATTCATGTCTCTGGGTAATAACATGGCTACAGCATGTGAGGGGACTACATTGTAACCAAAGAAATAAGGCCTAGTTTTATAAGCAATAACATCCTTTTATGTCCAAATGAATATTCGCTCTCAGTATGGAGGCAAGTAATCTCAATCCAAAAGGTGTGTATATGTGGACTAAACAGGTCTAAAGTCACAAAACTAGCCTTAACTTAAGATTATAGCAAAATCTTTGATCCTGAGAAACAGAAAAAGAGAACTACATTTGCTTTATCATCATGGGAAAAGTATATAAAATCAAACACTTGACACACCAATTCTCTACTCATATTCTGTGCTAATGCAAATAGTCTTTTGAAAATACAACTTTTATAAACGGCCACAAATGTCACATCAGCTTCCACAGAAGTGACCATTCCAACGTTTTGATCTCAAAATTCTTTGATTCTCTTATAAAACCTAAATCCCTCATCAGCAAACCTCAAACACATCCATTACATTCCCTCAGTATGGGGACGTTTTCTATTTATAAACCTGAAAGTCTGATTTTCTTTTTCTATAAATAGGTTCATATCTTGATACCAGTTACCAGTTCACTTATCAGTACCACGGGACTCATGATCAGAAACTCTCGTCTTACAGCTTTCCCAAGTTCAGCATTTGTTTGTCTGCTCTTGATTCCCACTACAACTGGGTACTCAAGTTCACCATTCCAAAGATGAACTTATGAGCACCTCTACTTCATCATCCAATTCTTCTACTTTACTTGCCTGGGCAAACTCCAATCTCATCCTATCAGTGTCACAGCTGACTTACACTGCTAACAAGTATTACAAAACATAAATTGGACTGAAGTTGGCAAATGAGTACTGTTTATAACCATCATTCTCAAGGATGAAAGTACTTCACAATGTACATTGAGAATGGAATTAAAAGATAAATTAATCTTGGTGCAAAAAAGAACTGACCCATGCTTAGGCAGGGTCTTCAAAAGGTCATGGGAAATATTATGAAAATGTTGCTGATGGATTGCAAAGTTTATTTGCACCAAAATAAAGTCTTTTAACTCAATTTTCCATGAATTTTTTGAAGTGTCCTCATACAGTTTTCACCCCAAATCCTTAAAGACAACAGAAAAGATATTTTAAATAACTGCAAAATGGAACTGTGAAGCAAGATGGATTAGGAACCATGTGAAACCTATGAAGACAGCAGATGAGAACAAATTGCAGACAGACACCACGGCTATATGTGGGGAGAAGGAATGAAGACGTGGAAAGTGGTTATGAGTTATGATACATAGATGGCATTAAGTTCTAATATCTATTAAAGGCACTTCCAGGAGGAATAAATACAGAAAATTGGGAGAAATACAGCATTTAGCATTATGGGAATTTTCTCATAATTAAAAAAATTCTTCTGGCTGTGTTGCATATTAAAGATGAAGTCCACTCACATACCTAGATATGGTGAGCATCAAGAATAAAGAGAAAAATCTTTAAAGCTGATTGAGTGAAAAAAATGATTACAGATAAATAAGACTGACATCATATTTCTTGTGATCAACCTAGGATACAAGAGGCAGCAAAATAATATCCTCATTATTGTTAAGGGAAAAAAAAACTTTGAGGATGGAATTCTATAGCCAAATAATTATCCAAATGAGAGGTAGAAGAAAAGATTTATTTTTTAATTGAAAGGAAGTTTGCAGTTTATTACTCAAGATTATCTCTGAAAGAATTGCTATACAATATAAACCATCAATAAGAAAAACTCCACACTGAAGGAATAAGATGAAAGAAATCATAGATAGCAAAGAAAGTAATAAAATATATTTTAAAGTAGACATTATACATATACACACACATATATATATATAACTATACATATATATGAGTGAGTCAGAAAATTAAAACACCTGCATACAAAATTCAAAATAATAGCAGTGAGGTTTAAAATATAATAGGGATGCAATTTGGAAGGTAGCATACAAGAAAATGAAATATGCTAAGGCTCTTTTTTGTTGTTTTTAGTGATATTTATTAGCTCTGAATGATAGAAAAATATTTTTGAACATTTTTGTTAATCATGTAAAGGTAACCACAAAAAGTAGAAACATAATTTATTTGTAAAATAGCAGAGGAACAATAGAATTAAGAAAAATTGATCAGTCCAACAGAAGGTGGGCAGGGAGATCACAACCTAGAAAACAAGTTAAGAAAGAAAATAATAATTCCAAACATCCAAAATAACGATAAATGGAAATGCCTAAAATTCAATGGTTAAAAATTAAAAATTTTCATATTGATTAAAAAAATCTAATTCCAGTAATTTTTATAAGACATCCCTCTAACCCAATGATACAGGGAAACTGAAAAAAAGAAAGATGAAAAGAGCTATATTAAGCAAATGTTAATATGCAAAAATCAGATGCCAAAATGTTAATATTGGAGAAAACATTAAAAGAAATGAAGGATTTTCATACTGATAAAAGGAACAGGCCATTAATAAGTTTCAGAGGTAACATATATTATGAAACGAATAATAATTTTTCGAAGTATATGAAACAAAAATTGGGAAAACATGAAGATGGACTGTCAAACTAAGATTATAATGAAAGTCTTATACCTCTGAGAAGGGCATGGAAAAATAACAATATGGAAGAGTATATTAACACAATGAATACAAGTGTTTTACTTTTTTCTTTGAACTACTGTACATAAAAAAAAAACAGAAGATGCACAATTCTTTAAAACACAAACAGAACATTTATAGATGCAAACTAGTCTTGGTGTAATAAAATAAACTCCAGAAAGTTTATAGCATACCTAAAGACAATAGCACAATAAAAGTAGAAATCAAAATTTTCAACCATTGAGTGGAAAAGCTTTTAAATAATTAATGAATTAAGGGGAGGCTAACATCTAAATTATAAATTACATATAATAAAATTGAGGAAGCAGGTATACAAAAAATATTTTGCTATGGGAATTCTCAACATACTCATAGATATAAATAGATTAAAAAACAAGAGAAAATGAAAACAAATGGGGTACATAAAGATGTCAGAAGACAGAATTTTAAAAGGATAAAATCAGAAATTAGCAAAACAGAATTTTTTGTAATTAATAATCATGTCTGAAACCAAACCCAAGCCTGAAAGGCCAGTAAAGCAACTACGCCTCAGCAAAGTAATATTTGTAAGCAACAGAAAAGACAAAATAGTAACACTAAAATGAAAATGACTGGGGCCAGTGTTGTGGCATAAAGAGTCAAGCTATGGCCTGCAATGCTGGCACCAAAAGGGGAGGCAGGTCAGAGTCCCTGCTGCTCCACTTCCTATCTGCTCCCTACTAAGGTGCCTGGGAAATCAGTGGAAGATTGCCCAAGTACTTGGGCCCCTGTAACCACGTGAGAGACCCAGGAGAAGTTTTGAGTTTCTGATTCAGCCCCAGCTATTGCAGCCATTTGTGGAGTGAACCACAGATGGAAGATTCTCTCTCTGCCTCTCTGTCTCCATATATATCTGTAACTCTGACTTTTAAGTAACTAAACACATTTTTTAAAAAGATCATAATGATAGCATGTAATGTATACATAAAAACTTGAAAAGCTACACAAAATGAAAGTTCTACCAGTGAAACATGAGTTATTGAAATTGGCCTGAGTGATAAAATGGAATAATGGTGAGAGAAGTAACCCTTCAAAAGAGATAAAACATTTAGAAAAATTAACAGGCAAATTTTAACAAATGTAAGCATAATATAAAATTCCCATTTTAGAAAAACATTTTCAGGCTAAAGCAAAAGAAGTATCCAGCTCATTTTACGAGGAGGCTAATTTTGATACTAACATGAGCAAGAAACCTATAAAGCACTTGTGTTTAACGACATAAATGCATAAGTACTAAATAAAAGCTAAACACAGAAACACAATATAAGGATAACAAATCAGTATCAAATCAGAATGTGTCCACTAATGCAGGGTGATTTAATATTAGATATCATTTCCATAGAATTTCATTCTGCTATGGTTTGGATATGGTTTGAGTGTCTTCCAAAGCATCTTATGTTGAAATTTAATCTCTATTGTGAAATATTAAAGAAAGTGGAAAGTTAAACCTACTATGGTGTTTGGAGGTAAGGTCTTCCGAATCCTAGTGGCTTTTGAAGGAAAGAGAAAGAGAAAGAGAAAGAGAAAGAGAAAGAGAAAGAGAAAGAGAAAGAGAAAGAGAAAGAGACAGAGACAGAGACAAAGACAAAGACACACATACATAATTGCACTCCTGTCCCTTGCTAAGTATGCTTTGGGCTATCTCAGGAGTCTGCCTGCAAGAAGTCCATCACTAGATGAGGCCACTCGATCTTGCACATCCAGAACTGTGAGCCAAAAGGTACCTCTCATTTTTGTAATGAGGCCTATTTCAGGTATTCATTATGGTGATGAGAAAGGATTAATATAATTACACTAAGAAGACAATCATGTAAATATACACATGTGAAAACATTTGATAAAATTCAGAACTCAAATTTTCACCAAAGTATTTGCAAATTATGAATAGAGGAGACTATTCTAATTCTATGAAAGTTGTTTATCTAAAACAAAGTAAAATCATGTTTAACAATCAAATATTTGCAAGAGAGAAATGTCAGATTACTCTCAGAGGATCTCCAATTAGACTCACAGCAGACTTCTCATCAGAAACCCTACAGGTTAGGAGGGAATGGCGAGATATAGCCCAGAGATTAAGAGAGAAAAACTGCCAGCCCAGAATATTATATCCTGAAAAGCTCTCATTTGTGAATGAAGGTGAAATGAAGACCTTTCATAGCAAACAGAAATTGAAAGAATTTGTTGCCACTCGTCCAGCACTGCAAAAGATGCTCAAGGATGTGTTACACACAGAAACACAGAAACACGGCCATCAATATGAAAGACGGTAAAGGAAGAAAACCTCAGAGTAAAAGATCACAGGAAGTTAAAAGCATATATTAGAAAATATCTTTGGGAAAATGGCAGGGCAAAGTTACTACTTACCAATAGTCACATTGAACATTAATGGCCTCAACTCTCTAGTTAAAAGACACAGAGTGGTTGAATGGATTAAGGATCCAAACCCATCTATTTGCTGCTTACAAGAAACACATCTTTACAATGAAGATCCATGCAGACTGAAAGTGAAAGTTTAGAAAAAGACATTCCATGCCAACAGAAATGAAAAAAGAGTGGGTGTAGCCATCTTAATATCAGACAAAATAAACTTTAACAAAAAAACAGTTAAGAGAGACAAAGAGGGTGTGGGGAGCAACCCGGACTGGACTAAGTTACTGGAATTAAGACTTATTCTATGCATCTGCTCTCCCACAATATGGCGCTGGGAGAGGAGGAAACAGCTTCTACACAGCTGCCTCCAGTTCAACCAATAAACAGCAGGACCTGCTCCTGATTGGAGGAGAGCAACGTACTCGGCATGTGGGTAGCAGAGTTGGGATTGGTGGAAGAGGACTATAAAGGAGGAGAGAGACAACATGCACCAGGAACATCTATCTGAAGGAACACCTGTGCAGCCCCCGAGAGAGCCGGCCGGTGGTGTGCTGCTCCCCTGCGGAAGTGGGGAAAGCGGCAGGGGGAACCACCCTTCCACGGAGGTGGAAGGGATGGTAGCCAACCCGGGAAGAACCAGCAGCAAACCCGGGGAGGGCCGAGCAGACAAAAGAACAGCACAGGGTCCTGTGTCATTCCCCCACGAAGAGGGGGAGCGACATAATGGTGCCGTGACTCGGATAGGAAACCTAGGAGGGAAGAAGTGGAAAATACCGGAGAGAGAGACTAGCAAAGAGCCTAGGGGAAAGCTGGACGGAAAAGGTGCCGGAAGAAGCTATTGAAAGCCTAGGCATAGACTCGGATATGGACTGTGGGAAAGAAGTTAGGATTGAAAGCGAAAGTGAAAGCTTTCATAGACTCGGATGCGGACTATGGCGGGGAAGCTAGGAGATTGAAAGCGAAAGTGAAACCTGGAGGAGGCTTGGACTCGGATACGGACTGTGGGGAGAAGCCAGGAGAAATGAGAGGAATATTGTTGGAAGAAAAGTTAGGAAACATACCGGGTAGAGAAAAATGTTAGGGATTGAAGCCGCCGTGGGGCGAGGCGCCGAGAAGCAGCCTCGGGGCAGGTGCTGGGAAGCCGCAGGGATAAGAGAAACAGAAGTCTAGAAGTGAAATGAGAGAAATAGGAATGCTGGTAGATAGAAGTAAAATAGGAGAAATAGGAATGCCCGGAGATAGAGAAATAGAGAAAGGCCTCCCCACAACACAGCAATGAGAGAGCTTGGATTCTGTCTGCCTGATTAGGATGATAAGCACCTGCGGGCGGCTAGCAGCTTATGCGCTGCAGGTCACCGAAGACAGGCATGAATTAACACCAATAAGTCTCCCCACAATACGGCAATGAGAAGGCTTGGATTCGGTTTGCCTAATAGGGCTTGTAAGCACCTGCAGAGCAGAGTATGCGCTGCAGGGCACCGAACACAGGCACGCATCAGTGCCTAAAAACCTCCTCACAACATGGCGAAGAGAGGACCCAGATTCGGTTTGCCTGATTGATAGGACTTGTAAGCACCTGTGGGCAACTCTAGCAAGCAGAGCAGAGTGTGTGCTGCGGGACACCGAAGACAGGCGCGTATCAATGCCAAAAAATAAAAAGAAAGGGGGATCTGTGGGGAGCAACCCGGACTGGACTAAGTTACTGGAATTAAGACTTATTCTATGCATCTGCTCTCCCACAATATGGCGCTGGGAGAGGAGAAAACAGCTTCTACACAGCTGCCTCCAGTTCAACCAATAAACAGCAGGACCTGCTCCTGATTGGAGGAGAGCAGCATACTCGGCGTGTGGGTAGCAGAGTTGGGATTGGTGGAAGAGGACTATAAAGGAGGAGAGAGACAACATGCACCAGGAACATCTATCTGAAGGAACATCTGTGCAGCCCCCGAGAGAGCCGGCCGGTGGTGTGCCGCTCCCCCGCGGAAGTGGGGAAAGCGGCAGGGGGAACCGCCCTTCCACGGAGGTGGAAGGGATGGTAGCCAACCCGGGAAGAACCAGCAGCAAACCCGGGGAGGGCCGAGCAGACAAAAGAACAGCACAGGGTCCTGTGTCATTCCCCCACGAAGAGGGGGAGCGACAGAGGGAGACACTATATAATGATTAAAGGATCAATTCAACAGGAAGATGTAACTATTATCAATGTATATGCAACTAATTACAAGGCACCAGTTTATTTAAAAGATATGCTAAGGGACTTAAAGGGAGATGTAGACTCCAATACAATAGTACTGGGGGACTTCAATATTCCATTCTGAGAAATAGATCAACCGGACAGAAGATCAACAAGGAAACAGTAGATTTAAATGACACTACAGCCCAAATGGATCTAACAGATATCTACAGAATTTTCAATATTACACTTAAAGAATTTACATTCTTCTCAGCAGTGCATGGAACCTACTCTAAGATTGACCACATACTAGGCCATAAAGCAAGTCTAAGCAAATTCAAAAGAATTAGAATCATACCATGCAGCTTCTCAGACCACAGTGAAATGAAGTTGGAAATTAGCAACTCAGGAATCCCTACAGTGTATGCAAACAAATGGAGACTGAACAGCATGCTCCTGAATGAACAATGGATCATAGAAGAAATCAGAAGAGAAACCAAAAACTTTCTGGGAGTAAATGAGGATAACAGCACAACATACCAAAACTTATGGAATACAATAAAAGCAGTGTTAAGAAGAAAGTTTATAGCAATAGATGCCTATATCAAGAAATTGGAAAGGCATCAAATAAATGAGCTTTCAGTGCATCTCAAAGATCAAGAAAAACTGCAGCAAACCAGACCCAAATCTAGTAGGAGAAGAGAAATGATTAAAATCAGAGAAGAAATCACAGGATTGAATCAAAAAAAATTACAAAAAATCAGCCAATCGAAGAGCTGGTTTTTTGAAAAAATGAACAGAATTGACACAACATTGGCCCAACTAACTTAAAAAAGAAAAGACCCAAATCAATAAAATCAGAGATGAAAAAGGAAACGTAACAACAGACACCACAGAAATAAAAAGAATCATCAGAAATTACTAGAATGACTTGTATTCCAGCAAATAGGGAAATCTATCAGAAATGGATAGATTCCTGGACACATGCAACCTACCTAAATTGAACCAGGAAGACATAGAAAACCTAAACAGACCCATAACTGAGAAAGAAATTGAAACAGTAATAAAGGCCCTCCCAACAAAGAAAAGCCCAGGACCGGATGGATTCACTGCTGAATTCTACCACACATTTAAAGAAGAACTAACTCCAATTCTTCTCAAACTACTCAGAACAATCCAAAAAGAGGGAATCTTCCCAAATTTTTTCAGGAGCCAGCATCACCTTAATTCCTAAGCCAGAGAAAGATGCAGCATTCAAAGAGAATTGCAGACCAATATCTATGATGAACATAGATGCAAAAATCCTCCATAAAATTTTCGCCAATAGAATGCAACAACACATCAGAAAGATCATCCACCCAGACCAAGTGGGATTTATCCCTGGTATGCAGGGATGGTTCAACATTCGCAAATCAATCAACGTGATACACCACATTAACAGACTGTAGAAGAAAATCCATATGATTATCTCAATAGATGCAGAGAAATCATTCAATAAAATACAATACCCTTTCATGATGAAAACTCTAAGCAAACTGGGTGTAGAAGGTACATTCCTCAATACAATCAAAGCAATTTATGAAAAACCCACGGCCAGCATCCTATTGAATGGGGAAAAGTTGGAAGCATTTCCACTGAGATCTGGTACCAGACAGGTATGTCCGCTCTCACCACTGCTATTCAATATAGTTCTGGAAGTTCTAGCCAGAGCCCTCAGGCAAGAAAAGGAAATTAAATTGATACAAATTGGGAAGGAAGAAGTCAAACTATCCCTGTTTGCAGATGATATGATTCTATATTTAGGGGATCCAAAGAACTCAACTAAGAGACTATTGGAACTCATAGAAGAGTTCAGCAAGTAGCAGGATATAAAATCAATGCACAAAAATCAATAGCTGAGGCAATGCCTCAACTGAGAAAGAACTGCTAAGATACATCCCTTTCATAATAGCCACAAAACAATCAAATACATTGGAACAAACTTAACCAAGGACATTAAAGATCTCTATTATGAGAATTACAAAATCTTAAAGAAAGAAATAGAAGAGAATACCAAAAAATGGAAAAATCTTCCTTGCTCATAGATTGGAAGAATCAACATCATCAAAATGTCCATTCTCGCAAAAGCAATTTATAGATTCAATGCGATACCAATCAAAATACCAAAGACTTTCTTCTTAGATCTGGAAAAATGATGCTGAAATTCATATGGAGGCACAGGAGACCTCGAATAGCTAAAGCAATCTTCTACAACAAAAGCAAAGCTGGAGGCATCACAATACCAGTTTTCAGGACATACTACAGGGCAGTTGTAATCAAAACAGCATGGTATTGGTATAGAAACAGATGGATAGGCCAATGGAACAGAATAGAAACACCAGAAATCAATCCAAACATCTACAGCCAACTTATATATGATCAAGGATCTAAAACCAACTCCTAGAGCAAGGACAGTCTATTTAATAAATGGTGCTGGGAAAACTGGATTTCCACGTTCAGAAGCATGAAGCAAGACCCCTACCTTTCACCTTACCCAAACATCCACTCAACATGGATTAAAGACCTAAATTTATGACCCAACACCATCAAATTATTAGAGAACATTGGAGAAACCCTGCAAGATATAGGCACAGGCAAAGACTTCTTGGAAAAGACTCCGGAAGCACAGGCGATCAATGCCAAAATTAACAATTTGGATTGCATCAAATTGAGAAATTTCTGTATGGCAAAAGAAACAATCAGGAAAGTGAAGAGGGAACCAACAGAATGGGAAAAAATATTTGCAAACTATGCTACAGATAAAGGATTAATAACCAGAATCTAAAAAGAGATCAAGAAATTCCACAACAACAAAACAAACAACCCACTTAAGAGATGGGTCAAGGACCTCAATAGACATTTCTCAAAAGAGGAAATCCAAATGACCAACAGACACATGAAAAAAAGTTCAGGATCACTAGCAATCAGGGAAATGCAAATCAAAACCACAATGAGGTTTCACTTCACCCCCAGTTAGAATGGCTCACATACAGAAATCTACCAACAACAGATGCTAGCGAGGATATGGGAAAAAGGGACACTAACCCACTGTTGGTGGGAATGCAAACTGGTCAAGCCACTATGGAATTCAGTTTGGAGATTCCTCAGAAACCTGAATATAACCCTACCATACAACCCAGCCATCCCACTTCTTGGAATTTACCCAAAGGAAATTAAATTGGAAAACAAAAATGCTGTCTGCACCATAATGTTTATAGCAGTTCAATTCACAATAGCTAAGACCTAGAATCAACCTAAATCCCATCAACAGTAGACTGGATAAAGATATTATGGGACATGTGCTCTATAGAATACTATACAGCAGTAAAAAACAAACAAACAAACAAACAAACAAAAAAAAACAATGAAATAGGTCATTTACAACAAAATGGAGGAGTCTTGAAAACATCATGCTGAGTGAAATAAGCCAGTCCCAAAGGGACAAATATCATATGTTCTCCCTGATCGGTGACAACTGACCGAGCACCAAAAAGGAAACATGTTGAAGGGAAATGGACACTATGAGAAACAATAACCTGATCAGTCCTTGTCCTGACAGTTGATGTACAACTTAATACTTTATCCATTTTAGTATTTTTTTTGTTATACTTAATACTATTGGTTGAACTCTGTAATTAACACACAATTATTCCTAGGTGTTTAAATTTAACTGAAAAATGATTCCTGTTAAATATGAGTGTGAATAAGAGAGGGAGGAGATGTACAGTTTGGGACAAACTCAAGCTGACTTGCCCCAAATGGTGAGTTAGAAACATGCCAGGGGATTCCAATTCAATCCCATCAAAGTTGCATGTACCAAGGCCATCTCACTAGTCCCAGTGATCAATTTCAGTTCACAATTGATCATAATGATAGGACTGAGAGTCAAAGGGATCACATAAACAAGACCAGTGTCTGCTAATACTAACTGATAGAATAAAAAAGGGAGAGAATGATCCAACATGGGAAGTGAGATACACAGCAGAGTCAGAATGGCAGATGTCCTAAACAGCATTCTGGCCTCATAATCAGCCCTTAAGGCATTTGGATATGGCTGAAGAGCCCATGAGAGTATTATTGGCATGGAAAGCCAAGACACTCTGGCAAAAAAATAAAAAAAAAAGAGGACCTAAATGAAAGATCTATGTGAGTGAGATCCCAGTGGAAAGAACGGGGCCATCAAAGAAGGAGGTACCTTTCTCTGAAGGGAGGAGAGAACTTCCACTTTGGCTATGACCCTGTCGGAATAAGATCAAAGTCGGCGAATTCAAAAGGCTTCCATAGCCTTGACAACTCATGACAAGAGCCTAGGGAGAATACTGACGCCATAAACAAGAGTGTCAATTTGTTAAGTCAACAACAGGAGTCACTTTGCACTGACTCCTCATGTAGGATCTCTGTCCTTAATGTGTTGTTCCATGTGAATTAATGCTATAACTAATACTCAATCAGTATTTTATACTTTATGTTTCTGTGTGGGTGCAAACTGTTGAAATTTTTACTTAGCATATACTAAATTGAACTGCTGTATATAATGAGAATTGAAAATGAATCTTGATATGAATGGAATGGGAGAGGGAGTAGGAGATGGGAGGGTTGTGGGAGGGAAGTTATGGGTGGGAGGGAAGCCATTGTAATCCATAAGCTGTACTTTGGAAATTTATATTTATTAAATAAAAGTGAAAAAATAAAAACAAACGAATAAAAAATAATGAAATATCAGAAGAATTCCCATCAGTCATGAGTGTTCACCATGATCACTATTGTTCCACATTGCACAGGAGGTCCTCTCCAAATTAAAACAAGGAGAAACAATAGGGAAGAAAAAAACAATATTGTCATCATTGCAGATATCTCCCTATTAGAAAATCCAAGAGAATTAACTTTTAAAGAACTCTAAATAATAAAAAGAGTTTAAAAAGTGGCTGGATCTAAAGTCAACATACTAAACTTTTATTTCCCATACAAGATCAATATATGAAACCAATTTTCCAAGAAATTAATTTGGAAAATGTAGCAAAAATGTAAATTTAATAGCTTTATTTCTCTTCTCCATTCTGTTCAATTTACTAAGTAACTTAGAAAAAGAGAATAGTTGACACAGTGAACTCAAATTTGGAAGGTGCTTAGAGAAGAAGGTTTAACTGATACAGAACAGGTAGAGAAATTTACAGACTAAGCATTTGTTGGGCATGAGCACAGTAATGAAAAAACTATTTGTAAGGGGGCCAATTCATCTGTAGACTTTCTGAAGGATTTAAAATTTGGAAATAATAGGGAACAGAAACTGGTGAATATAGGCTTACAAAGGGCTGAAAAGAGAATTTGTTTGAAAAATTTAGGGTACTTCCTAAAGTCTGTAGAAAAATGGAATTAAAAGTTTATTTTGGGGGCCAGCGCTGTGGCACAGCGTGTCACAGCCCTGGCCTGAAGCGCCCACGTCACATATGGGTGCTGGTTCGAGACCCACCTGCTCCAATTCTGATCCAGCTCTCTGCTATGGCCTAGGAAAGCAGTACAAGATGGCCCAAATCCTTGGGCCCCTGTACCTGCATGGGAGGCCCAGAAGAAGTTCCTGGTCCTGGCTTCAGATTGGCACAGCTCCGGCCATTGTGGCCATTTGGAGAGTGAACCAGTGGATTGAAGACCTCTCTCTCTCTCTGCCTCTCATCTCTGTGTAACTGTGACTTTCAAATAAATAAATCTTTTTTTAAAAAATTTATTTTTGGTGCAAAAGTTTTTGATATCCATGTATAGTTTTTTCATAACAGGCATTCTCCATGGACTTTCTGAAGTCCATAAATTTCTCATTTATTTTTGTACATCAGGACAAGCATTTAGTCTAGCACCCACATCCCACATCAGAGTAACTGAGTTTAATCCTTAGGTTGCCTCCTGATTCCTGCTTCTTGCTCATGTAGACCCTGGGAGGCTCATTCAGTGGGGTTCTTGATACCTTTGTGGGAGACCTAGATTGAGTTCTCAGCCACTGGCTTCTCTCTAGCCCTGGCCCAGCCCCAGATGTTTCAGGCATTTAGAGAGAGCACAGGGAAGCTCTGATTTCCTATCTAAATGTCCCTGACACTGTTTCTCTTTTGTTCTCTCAGGCAAAAAAAAAATGGGGGCACCCAAATAAATGTATTTTTAAATTACATTTTCCATAAACTTTTTGTAGTACTCTTTTATGCAGAATAGCAGAAAGCGCTTCTTCCCCCACTCCACACAGCTCAGCACTATCATGGGAAGGTTTGAGCTCTAGAGAAATTGAGTGAATTGGATTTTGAAGCCAGACACAAGTCATTAGTGAGTAAGTGTACAGGGCAGGCAAAATTGTATTCATTAAACAATGGGACACTTCTTCCTCTCCTTGTCACATCTACTCACAGAATGCCAGAGACTAAAATTCTCCCCCAGAGAGTAAGAAGTCTCATAGTCTAGTTCATCATTGACTAACACTGTGAAACCCATCATTTAGTAAGCCCATCCATTCATACACAGCTACAATTTTTTAAATGATTTATTTATTTGAAAGGCAGTTACAGAGAGACACAGAAACACAGAGATCTTGAATCCACTGGCTTACTCCCCAGATAGCTGCAATAGCCACATCTGGGGCACGTGGAATCCAGGAGTCAGGAGCTTCGTCTGGGTCTCCCACGTGGATGCAGGGGCCCAAATCATCTCCTGCCACTTTTCCCAGGACATTAGCTGGGAGCTGGATCAGGAGGAGAACAGCCAGGACACGAACTGGTGCTCATATGGGATGCTGGCATCACAGGCAGTGGCTTTCCCTACTATGTTACAAGGCTGGCTCCACAGCTATAATTTTCATATATAAATAAGCAGCCAAGGATGATAAGATAATTTAGAAAATCTTTAAACATTGGAAAAATAGGAAAAAAAGACAAATAAAAAAGGAAAAGGTATAAGGAGACAGTAGAGTATAGACAAAAATTTCAGGGTCGGCATTGTGGCATATAGCAGGTTAAGCAGCTGCCTGTGATCCTGGGATTCCACATGGGCACTGGTTGCTATTCTGATTCAGCTCCAGCTCCCGGAAAATGCACTTGGGAAAGCGGCAGAATATGGGCCTCTGCACCCATGTGCAAGACCTGGATGAAGCTCCAGGCTCCTGGCTTCTGTCTGGCCCAGCCCTGGCTATCATAGCCATTTGGAGAATGAACCAGTGGACAGGAGACTTCTCTCTCTCTGTCTTTGCTTTTCTCTGTCTGTAACTTTGCTTTGTAAAATCAATCTTTAAAACAAAAAAGAAAAAGAAAAATTTCAAGAAAGGACTAAGTTCTATAGGGGTTGATTAAAGAAACTGCATATATAAAACAAAATTGTTAAGGGAAAATTATCAGATAAAAGCAAAGGTATAATTCTTTATAAAAAAAATTATAAAGTACCTTCAAAAAGTTTAACAAAAGTGTTCTGGAATTTCATGTAGAAAATTTTAACATTTCACATAAAAGATATGAAAAAATAGAAAATACACTGTTAATGAATTCAGAGACTCAACATTATATGAGTGCCACTCTCTCTCAGATTGATAAATATATTCAATGCAGTTCCTATTAAATCCTATTAATCTCTTTGTCCATGAATCTGTTAAATTCTCCATCTCAAGCCAAGTATCTAACCAGCTAGCCTATATTTTACTGGCATGTTCTCATTGGCATCTTTTTTCCAATTGTAGTCAAATTTCTTGAAAGGTTAAGCCACACATCAACTTCTTTACTGCCTGCTCACATCTTTCTTCTTGTCATCTAGCTTCTCCCCTGAGTTTCCCCACCTTATGGACCATCTAAGGCCTCCTAATTTCCAAAGCTAATGATTGTTTTCAGTATGCCATAAAAACATTAGAATTCAATCTCATTTACAATTCAGGAGATTCTTATTATGGGGTTTTTCAAAGGATTTCGGATTTTGAATTAGTTTCGGAAACCCATATTTTCCTAAAAACTTTTTATATTTCATTTATATTTTCCCATGTGTTGGAATATAATTTTATATAATTCTCTCTTACAACTTTTAAGAACTATAATTTTTTATGAATTTTCTTTTTTTTGACTCATTCATTTTATTCAATATATTTATTTATTTTCTTTTTTTTAACTTTTATTTAATGAATATAAATTCACAAAGTATAGAATATGGATTACAATGGCTTACCCCCACCATAACGTCCCTCCAACCCGCAACCCTCCCCTTATCCACTCCCTCTCCCCTTCCATTCACATCAAGATTCATTTTCGATTCTCTTTATATACAGAAGATCAATTTAGTATACATTAAGTAAAGATTTCAACAGTTTGCTCCCACACAGAAACATAAAGTGAAAAATACTGTTTGAGTACTAGTTATAGCATTAAATCTCAATGTACAGCACACTAAGGACAAAGATCCTACATGAGGAGTAAGTGCACAGTGACTCCTGTTGTTGACTTAACAAATTGACACTCTTGTTTATGGCCTCAGTAATCACCCTAGGCTCTTGGCATGAGCTGCCAAGGCTATGGAAGCCTTTTGAGTTCACCGACTCTGATCATATTTAGAAAGGCCATGGTCAAAGTGGAAGTTCTCGCCTCCCTTCAGAATTTTCATTTTTAATGTTGCTGTGTTTCTTATTTCTTATTAGATTTATCAAAGAAGTCTTTCTTATTAACTTTTTTTAGTTTAATGATTAATTATACTTTGAAAAAACATTATTACATTAATACAGTGATGAGTTTCCCAACATTAAATAAATGAGATAAATGTTAGCATGTTAAAAACAAGCAATCTAAGCCGGCGCTGCGGCTCAATAGGCTAATCCTCCACCTAGCGGCGCCGGCACACTGGGTTCTAGTCCTGGTCGGGGCGCCAAATTCTGTCCCGGTTGCCCCCCTTCCAGGCCAGCTCTCTGCATTGGCCAGGGAGTGCAGTGGAGGATGGCCCAAGTGCTTAGGCCCTGCACCCCATGGGAGACCAGGAGAAGCACCTGGCTCCTGCCTTTGGATCAGCGCGGTGCGCTGACCACAGCGCACTGGCCACGACGGCCATTGGAGGGTGAACCAACGGCAAAAGAAGACCTTTCTCTCTGTCTCTCTCTCTCACTGTCCACTCTGCCTGTAAAAAAAAGAAAAAAGAAAAAAGAAAAAAAAACAAGCAATCTAGCAATCTAGATATCTATTTTGTAAATATTTGAAAGAGCTAAAGAGAAAATTTTTATGAAAGATACAGGATATAAAAGAAATCCCTCCATGTAATACAGAATGTAAAGAAGCTATATTTGCTAGCAATACAAAAACACATAATAATGAAATGAAGGACTTTAATACGACATTTAGAAACTCTATCAATATCTGCATGCTTGTAGTATTTATGGGGTAATCGATGATTATTTATAGATATAGCAATACTTTTTAGCAAACTTAGATGAAACAAATAATTCTTCTACATGAAGTGATGGTTGTTTGAATTCTTCAGGTAATTTTATCCATTCACATACTGACTTATTTGTAATAAATAAATTAGAAACTCATATATCCTGCTATTCAAATAGAATAAAACAGGTGCAAAGTAATTCTGAACATACCAGTGACTCCTTACATATGAAATATGCTACAAGAGGAAATCTTTGACTCAGCATCACAATGATTTCACAGGTGTTTCCTTAAAAGCCACATTAATGGCTGGATATTGACATTATTTGGGAGAGAGTAGTTCTTACAGACTAAAAACCCAATTAATGTCAATAAAATAAATATAACGAGTAAAATGGGGGCTTTGTACTTGGCAGTACACATAAAAATTATATAATAATATAACACACATTAATATAATACACATAATAATAATATAATGATAGTACTAATAAGATCACATTAAAAACTTAATCCAGGGCCGGCACTGTAGCTCAATAGGCTAATTCTCCGCCTGTGGCGCTGGCACACCAGGTTCTAGTCCCAGTTGGGGCGCCGGATTGTGTCCCGGATCAGCGTAGTGCGCCGGCCGCGGCGGCCAAAAAACTTAATCCAATACATGATTTAACTTTTTATTTGGGTAACAAATATACTTGAAGATGTGTGACAATATCTTAAAAGAGTGATGAGAAAACTAATTTATCAAGCATCTGCTCTACCTGAAACTTTAATACTTGCAGCAATGCTACATTGGGAATATTTTACAAAGGAGGTAATGAAGAACTTCTATGAAATTACACACGTGGCAAATAAGTAAGCAAGTGCTCTTCCCATATAATATATGTCTTGTGCTCTAACGGATCCTGATTTTGGTAACATTAATTTTATATGATTATATCATATTTTAAAGCTACCTCAAATTATTTTTGAAACAAACAGCAGATGGTAATTAATAGATACTATGATTAAACAAAAATTAGATTAACTCATTAGTCCTTATTTTCAAAATCACCATCAACTAGAATTGACAAATGCTTAATTTCCAAATATATTTTGGTTGTATAGACTCAATTAACACATGTGCAAATGTTCTTTGAAAGTTACCTGGATAGAGCACACCAACCTCAATGAAATGAATCACTAAAATCATTGGGCATAATGGACAGAAGCTTCATGTTTTCAGAAAATTAAGGGAACATTCTTACAGCATTAAAAATCCAGCTTCCTGTTAATGTGTACACTGGCAGGCAGAGGTTATGGCTCAGGTGGCTGGGTATCTATGTGGGAGATCTGGATTGGGTTCCTGTCTTCAATCATTATGGGCTTTTGGAGAAGTAAACCAATGGAAGGGAGCTTTCTCTCTCTCTCTCTTTCTGTGACTTCTAAACGAGATAATTTTTATAATGGTATGGACAAATCATCATCTCCCTGACCTGTCTTCTTTTTTTTTAAATATTTATTTTATTTATTTGAAAGAGAGTTACAGAGCGAGGTAGAGACAGAGAGAAAGGTCTTCCATCCGCTGGCTTACTCCTCAAATGGCCACAATGGCCAGAACTGTGCTGATCCGAAGCCAGGAGCCAGAAGCTTCTTCCGGGTCTCCCATGTGGCTGCAGGGGCCCAAGGACTTGGGCCATCTTGTACTGCCTTCCCGGGCCATAGCAGAGAGCTGGATTGGAAGTGGAGCAGCTGGGACTAGAACCAATGCCCACATGGGATTGCCGGCGCTTTAGGCCAGGGCTTTAACCCACTGCACCACAGCTCCAACCCCAACCTATCTTCTTTAAATTTTTATTTTTTTATTAGAGAGAGAGTGAGCACACTCTTAAAAGCTGTTCACTCTCCAAAGGCCCACAATGGCCAGGATGAGCTAGAGCCAAGTCCAGGAGCCAGGAACAAAATTCAGGTTTCTCACTTGTGTAACAGGAATCCAATTACTTGAGTTATCACTGTTGCATCCCAAGGTGTGGACTGTTAGGAAACTGGAGTCAGGAGCACTATCTGGGAATCATATCAAGGTACTTTGATTTAGGCTGTTTAACCACTAGGTTAAACATCCATTCCTGTTCCATCATTTTCAAAAATTTGGAAGGAGTTTATTTTCTACATCATCAGAATCTTTTATATCTGACCCTAAACAGGAGAAGTTGTCAATATGAATAAGTGTATAACACAAAATAATTAGTGAGTGAAGAAACAATTAGCAGTTATTAAATATAAATATCTCAAGAAACAACTCTAATTTGCTAGATTTTTATAATTTCATATTAAATTTAAAAAGTACCATTAAAAAATAGATGCTAGATATAAGTCAATGGGGATAACAATCTGTTCCACAGATGTCAAAAATATGTATCCTGCAGAAAATATAATCATGATTTGAAGACCTTGGAAAGTTTGTCATACTTAACAGGAAAATCTGATTTTTTGAAATGTGTCCTGTGGGAATCCAACCATTTGTGCATTATACACAGCAGATGCTTCATTATATACTCTAGGCTTAAGAAAGTAACAATTTTATTCAAAATGGAATAAAAATAAAGTCACTTGCTAAATGAGACCAAGAGTTCAACTATAGCTTTATAATAATTTAGAAACTTCAAAATGTGAAAGAAATCATTTGTCCGTGGGTTTAGTACCCTCAGGTGTGTTCAGATAGCTTTCCCAGCTTGTAAGCACCATATATGGTCTCTCAAAACCAAGGATAATAGAAATGCAAATGTAAAGTTGCTTTCAATTTGTAACAAGCAGAGCAAACAAAACTCTGCAGCTCTGTTGATAGAATTTCTAGGCTTTGAAAATGTTTCTTTGATAACTTGGATGGCAGAAAAAGATAAATGCTTTTCTATGAAGGAAGTATCTACTTATTCTGTTTATTATGTTTCATCAATGGCCCTATTGGTGTTACAAGGCTATTTCATCATATAATGAAAGCAATTTTTGATTTAGAGATCGCATGACATCAGAAGATTACAGGTTTACTGGCAAGCCAGTATTTGTCAACATTGGCTATACATTGGCATCACTTGGAAAGCACTAAAAACTATGGATCGATTAGTACTAGTTCTCAAGATTCTGATATGATCTGTCTGAGGTAACCCCCAAACATAAGAATTGCTAAACTTCCCCAGGATTCTAATGGACATCCAGTGTTCAGAATCAAGGACTTAGAGAGTAATGGACTGACTCTTAGCTACCAAAGCTACAAAATGGACAATCTTGCAAAAGTATTGTATTTCTCACAGCCTTTATTTTTCATTAGTAAGAAATGAGTGAAAATAACTACTATGAAAATTACTTATTATAAATATACAGTGCTTAGTTCTTGGTAAATTTTTCAAAAGCATGAACAATAATGACCTTTTGTAGACCATCTGAACCCATTATGGTAACTTGATTGAAATTAGCCAATTTGCAAAGTTCAAAGTAACAAAAATGGAACATCCTCCTATTCCTTTATATTTTAATTTATAGTGCTACTAGAAAGGATAGATTTTCTTACAGAACATGCGATGAAAACATTAATTAATATAATTATTATTAGGAAGAATTTTCACATAATGAAAGGCATATTTAAAGAAAAAAGCAAAAATACAAGAATGCTGTCCTTGAAAGTGTATAGGAAGAAAGTAGACTAATTTGATTGCCCTTCTGCCTTTTCCAGACTCCTGAGAGAATATGCATACCACTGTTGCACTACATGCACAGCTGAATAACCTAAATGGCATCAATAGGCCTATTTTGGAAATTTGGGTTTGACAGTTTTTGGAGATCTCAAAGAACTTGTACTCCAAATCAACAATTTCAATCCTGAGTTTGGTTCATTCTATTTGTGCCTTTTAAACCCCTATTTATTTATAAACCTCAGATATTTCAAGTCTACCATGTCCAAATATGAACTTCACACTTTGAATTAAGCCAGTTACCCTTTTAGTGTTTGATACCATGAAAGAAAATTATCATTCCCAATCAAATCAGAAACTGGAGGATGTCATCCTTGTAATTCTATTAATTACCAATTCCTACTTGATTTTATCCAATTATGATACATTGAGTTCAATGATTTTTTGTTTCCACAAGCCTTGAGGATGCTCCTTCCTCTTAAAGTTACTGAAAGTCTTCAAGAATATCTAATATATTCAAAGTGCTAAACATATATGAGGTTTAGTTAACTATTTTTATAATTATTAGAAGAGAGGATGGGTATGGAATTTATTTTTAATGAGAAATATCAAATTATGTTTAAGTATGAAATGAAGAATTAAATAGAGAGACCAGTGAATTAGGAGTGAGAAAGAACTGATTGCATCACATTTTGGAGCAGTCTGGGAAATGAACCCTAAAGCATATGAGACCTGGAAAGCTTCTGATAAAACAAGAGTGCCTCCTGATTTGAAAAAAAAATGTAAAGGAAGAAAGCCTGAGGGTAGATGTAGATAAATTAACATACTGTGTTGTGGGAAGGTGAGATAATCTCAGTCTGTGATGGCTATCAAATGCTTTCTGGAGTAGGAGTTGGGTCAGATGCAAAAGTTAAAGCTGTAGGAGGGAAATCAGAGGTTTGAGTGCACTGGAACAGATTGGAAACTATCTTTGCCCAGAATTGGAGAGCCAGATAACATGGAATTATCAGGAAGACTGGAAGCATTTGTAGAACTGAGTGACCATCCATTTTTATCAGCTCATTATCACTGGGAAAACTAACTATCCAAAGTATCCATCCTTTCCAACTTTGGAACCATGGAAGTCAATCCTCTGTAAAGGTGGAGAAATACTTGTGGTGGTGTTTTTCTATTTGGGATTTCTCTTGGTTCCTTATTTCATGAACCATTTCAGTGTACAGTTCCATTTCCTTCCACTTTGACTTCTTGTGACACACTCCTTGGTACTGTACCAAAAGAGGAGATAAATTAGCTCTAGGGAGGCAATCCAAAATTTGATAGAAATAAATCAAAATTTCAGTCCATTGGTTAGGAAATGCTGAAATCACACTTACTCTGAAGCAAAGCTGAAGATGTGTCTCAAGCTGCTTGTTATCTTTTTAATAAACAATTACCTTTCAAAGTTTGGAACCCTACCAGGCTAAGTTCTCAGCTAAACAGCATGTGTGAGACACAGCTATGGTCAGGGTACTGTACTTTAGATTTGACCAAAATAACAGATGGCAAAACAAATTATTTCTAGTACCGTAACTTCTATAAGTAGTGACTATAAACACCTTTTTTGGAAGGCATGCATTTATTGGGACAGAACAACTCAGTCCAGAAAACCCTAGGTGGCTTTATTTGTTTATTTTTTTAGCATGTCTTAAAAAGTTTTGTCATTGAGGAATTTGGAACCAAAATATTGAGTATCAATGTAAGAAAATCAATGCAAAAATATAAACGTAAGACAAAATATTGTTAAATATAAGAGTGGGAATAAGAGATGGAAGAGATGTGCAATTCGGGACATGCTCAAGCTGACTTACCTCAAACGGTAGAGTTAGAAACATACCAGGGGATTCCAATTCAATCCCATCGAGGTGGCATGTACCAAGGCCATCTCACTAGTCCCAGTGATCAATTTCTGTTCACAATTGATGATAATGATAGGACTAAAAGCCAAAGGGAGCACATAAACAAGACTAGTGTCCGCAAATACTAGCTGATAGAATAAAAAAGGGAGAGAATGATCCAACATGGGAAGCGAGATACACAGCAGACTCAGAATGGCAGATGTCCTAAACAGCACTCTGGCCTCAGAATCAGCCCTTAAGGCATGCGGATCCAGCTGAAAAGCCCATGAGAGTATTATTGGCATGGAAAGCCAAGACACTCTAGCAAAAAAAAAAAAAAAAAAAAAAAAAAAAAAAAAAAAAAAAAAAAAAAAAAAAAAACATACTAAACAAAAGATCTCCGCGAGTGAGATCCCAGTGGAAAGAATGGGTCATCAAAGAAGGAGGTACCTTTCTCTGAAGGGAGGAGAGAACTTCCACTTTGACTATGACCTTGTCTAAATAAGATAAGAGTCGGTGAACTCAGGGTGCTTCCATAGCCTTGGCAACTCATGACAAGAGCCTAGGGTGATTACTGAGGCCATAAACAAGAGTGTCAATTTGTTAAGTCAACAACAGGAGTCACTGTGCACTTACTCCTCATGTAGGATCTCTGTCCTTAGTGTGCCGTACATTGAGATTTAATGCTATAACTAGTACTCAAACAGTATTTTTCACTTTATGTTTCTGTGTGGGAGCAAACTGTTGAAATCTTAATGTATGCTCAACTGATCTTCTGTATATAAAGAGAATCGAAAATGAATCTTGATGTGAATGGAAGGGGAGAGGGAGTGGGAAAGGGGAGGGTTGTGGGTTGGAGGGACGTTAATGGGGGGGGGGGAAGCCATTGTAATCCATAAGCTGTACTTTGGAAATTTATATTCATTAAATAAAAGTTAAAAAATAAACAAAAAACCCCAAAATATTGGATATCAGTGTAAGAAAAAGTTATAAACATTTTACAGTAGAATGAAAAGAAAAACTAAATGAGTAAAAAAACTTTAAGCAACTACAACATATGCATGTGCTTAGAATGGGTTACTGGAATAAGTAACATTAAGAAAATAAGGATACTTCCAGTTCTGTACTTATATTGCTGCTATTATTTTGTATATAAAAAAAGATTCCTAAAATTACCTAATCACTTCTACCAATATAAAATAAGGCTGATTTTAAAGGGACTAGCAAATAGTTGATGGAAAAAAGAAAGGATGTCAAACATCATTTTACTTTATTTTCTATTTTCAGAGCATGAAAAATTAGCATTCGATTATTCAGTTACCTCTAACTTTGTTTAGAAATAGTGACAGCTGGATCTCAATGTTTCTGGCTTGAGCCAAAGTTTGATTACTAAGTTCCTTTGGCTTCAATGTCATATTCTATATTATACCATTTCTTTTTATCATATCTACAATTTTAATTTGAAAATAGAACAGGGAAACACATCAACAAACAAAAGAAGCAAAACCTAAAAGACTATTAAGCAAAAAATAGATCTTGCCAAATATTTTTAATGTTTTATTCTTGTATCATGACTTAAAATACAAGTTTAAAGTATTGCCGATGAGATGAGATGAGATGAGAAACTCCTTCTATTTTCCCATTAGGATAAAACTAATGGCGAGAGAGAGAGAGAGACAGATACAGAGACAGAGAGATGTATAGGAGGACAAGGAGGAAAGAAATGGAGGGGGGGAAATGGGGAAATGTGTTCCTGGTGTTCTCTGGAGAGTTACAATATCATTCCCCCCATTTTTGAGCAGCAAAAGCTCTACTTCTCACTCCACCTCCAACCTTGCCTCTTCTATTCTTTTTTTTTATTTTTTTAACTTTTATTTAGTAAATATAAATTTCCAAAGTACAGTTTATGGATTACAACTGCTTTCCCCCCCATAACTTCCCTCCCACTCGCACCTCCCATCTCCCGCTCCCTCTCCCATTCCATTCACATCAAGATTCATTTTCAATTATCTTTATATACAGAAGATCAATTCAGTATATATTAAGTAAAGATTTCAACAGACTGCACCCACACAGAAACACAAAGTGTAAAATACTGTTTCCGTACTAGTTATAGCATTACTTCACATTGAACAACACATTAAGGACAGATCCCACAAAAGGAGTAAGTACACAGTGACTCCTGTTGTTGACTTAACAATTTGACACTCTTGTTTATGGCATCAGTAATCTCCCTAGGCTCTAGTCATGAGTTGCCAAGGCTATGGAAGCCTTTTGAGTTTGCCAACTTTGATCTTATTCAGACAGGGTCATAGCCAAAGTGGAAGTTCTCTCCTCCCTTCAGAGAAAGGTACCTCCTTCTTTGATGGCCCCGTTCTTTCCACTGGGATCTCACTCACAGAAATCTTTAATTCAGGTTTTATTTATTTTTTTTTATTTTTCATTTTTATTTTTTTTGCCAGAGTGTCTTGGCTTTCCATGCCAATAATACTCTCATGGGCTCTTCAGCCAGATCTGAATGCCTTAAGGGCTGATTCTGAGGCCAGAGTGCTGTTTAGGACATCTGCCATTCTATGAGTAGACTATGTATCCCACTTCCCATGTGGGATCATTCTCTCCCTTTTTTATTCTATCAGTTAGTATTAGCAGACACTAGTCTTGTTTGTGTGATCCCTTTGACTCTTAGATCTATCAGTGTGATCAATTGTGAACTGATATTCTTTTCCACACATTTTTGCCTTCTGAGGGATGGTGTGGCATAGTCAAAGTGGTATTGGATCAGGAAAGAGAGAAGAAAGAGAATCTGATTGCATTCAGCAACCTGTCCTCCTACTGTAAACACAATGCCTTAATGCCAGAATTCTGCAAGGAAATGTTGCTGTAGAATCTACTGGAATCAAATGAGCCAAACACTGTATAAGTAAGTGAATCCTCTCAAATCGGGCTAATATTAAAAAAATAATATCTGTCTTTGAGTACCTACTCATCTATTTCAATTCAGCATGAACATATCAAGTGTATACTTCTAACAGAAATCAGATTGTGATTCACATTCAGTTCTCAATTACAGTCTCTCAGTGCATGAAATATTCCCTTGTAGTAAATGAAGCACTCAGAGGAAGACATTTTTCTAGGTTTCCAGGATGCCATTTCATGCATGACTACAGCAAATAATGACTGCACCTCAGCAAAATGCAACACCTTTTTTTCTTCCATGAATTCAAAATCACCTTCTCTTGTATCATCACAATATTTGTTGGAAATTCCTATTTTTATTCTTGTTTGTTAGATTATAGCATCTTAGAAGAAAGAAATTAACTCCTTCTTTTATGTTCAGTGGAATACCAGCCACACGGGCTTTATCCAAGAAATAATTGTTGTAGAAAATAGATATATTAATGATTTCAAGGAGGATTTCTCTGGACATGCACACTATTGCTTAGTGGTGATTAATTGAGAAAAGTTGTCCAATCATTGTTTCTGTAAGGATGATTAGCTTCTTCTAATATTTGTTCTCTCCTTGTACTCAAATCAGGATTTTTTAAAATCTGACTTTGGTACAAGAGACACCATAAAAAAATCTTAATTTCCAATAATTTCTTTCAGCTAAAGCCATATAATTAGATTCTTGTCAATGGAAGATAAATAATAATAGTACATAAAACTGGGAAATATTGTTCTGTTTCATTTTCTCCCTGTCAGTTAGTATCTTTACATGATAGCTGGAGCTAGAGCAGCCACATTGGACCTTGAAGTGGAAATTACAAGTTTAGTATGGCAGGAAAAAATAGTTAGTAGGAAATGATTCCTCAATGGTCATGGAGTTACCTACATTTATGTAAGACTGAAATAAACTATCTTTTCTATCACTCCCATTTTTGGGGATTTTCCTGTAATCCAAAGTCACAGTTAAATCTAAAGATTACATTTGGAATCAATACATACAATCAGACACATATAATTTACTCTTAATTGATCGAATATTCGATACTGTGTTTGAGCAAATGCAATCTGTGAACTGACTGGAATAAATTACTCATATGCCAAGCTCTGGAATTAATTCAAATATTTACAGCTCATTTAATAAACTCTGGACCCTATCTTTCTCCATTCCACAAAATCCTCTTTCACTTACCAATAAATGGTTGTTGTAGTGTGATAGGTTTTACATAATACTTTAATGCCTAGCAGCTCATTTGACCCTTAAGCTCAATAAGAAAGGTATGTATGGTTATTATCATTTTAATTTTATGGATGAATAAAACATTCTCTTTAAATGTTCAGACTCACTGATTTTTTTCCAGATGTCATTTATTTTAAGTCACTCAAAACAGTCTTAGTAAATCTGTTTGAATTACAAATGGCCTGTATCAGCTCAGATTATTAGACCAGAGCAGATTTGAGACATCTAGAACTTGTTACTCAACTAAATCTTCACATGATTCCTTTCTGCACTTCCAGCACATTCATGTCAAGATGCCTGTGCTGCATACTTCTTAAGTATTTACTGCAACTAGAATTTCCCCAGTTCTTCTTTAGGGAGGCCCAATCAGACTGGGTTATTGTAATAAAATAAGAAAAAATATATAGGTAATACTTTTCGTATCTTTACCTCAGATCTTGAACTCAGGACCTGAGATACAACTTGGTCAATGACAGAACTTCCAAAATTATCAGGACAAGTTGAAAAGAGGAAGGTAGGAGATCTGCCAATAATATAACATCCATTTGACAGTTATTTCAACAGGGTGTTTTAGGAACTCAAAATGTACCAGTATTCAAATTACGCAAGAGAAAGAGATTATAGAACTTTCTTTTTTTTTAGCCTGACATATTTAATATGGGCCATTCTAGCTTTGTTTAAAATGTAGCACTCCGCATAAGTGTGATTCTGAAGTTCATGAGAAATTTAGTTACAATACCTTTTTAATCAGTTAAAATGTGATTAAGTCTCTAATATCATAACTCTGTAGAAGATATTAGGATAGACTGTGCAAATTAAATACAAAATAAAATGTAAAGAAGTAGTTACTGAGAATACAATGCGGCTATTCTTACTACTATAGTGTGAAATGAGAGTATGACTGCTATTAGAAAAGCAAGAAAATTGTTGGAGGCAAAAAAAAAAATGTAGGCACTACAATGTCATGAACACAAAATATAGAGAGGGGGCTGGCAATAACAGGCGGGTAAACCAAGAACTGCAATCTTTGCCATGCAAAGTAACAGGCCCTGTACAAAGAAAAATGATGGAATACTCTAGAGAATCTCATTGATCTGCAAAATCTGTGATATGCTTTCCTATGTTCCATCGGGCCCTGTTCTCCTGCCCCAACTCCATGGCCAAATTAGTAAATTTCACACTATATTATCATAGTTATTTGTCTACATTCCACATTCCCCACCACATATATGTCAGGATGTAAGAACAAAAAACAGATCTTCTATTTGTGATTATTGCTACTGCTGTTCATCACTGTAATCCTACAACTGAGCAATGAGTCTAGTCTGTTCTGAAATTAAAAGAGTCGCTTAAGGAATAAATTACTAGCTGAATCAGCAATTTCTGTCTCTGAACTGCATATTTATTTTTATTGATGTATGTGCCTCATCTACTTTAATGTAAGCTCCTAAAGAAGCTCTATTTATAGTTTGATCCTCTATATGTTTCTATGCCTAACACATAGGTTATCAACTTAATGAATCAATGAATGAGAAGGTAATCTTATTTTTTCCATGAATGAGAAGAGGCAGCATATTACTCTATATAGGGAAATCTCAAAAAGTTCTTGGAAAATGAAATTAAATAAAAAACTTATTTTAGTACAAAAAGTTTTTGAAATCCATATACACTCATAAAAGATATTGGAAAGTTTAAATTGAATGCAAAACAGAAAATAAATGTTAGTAGTCCTGATTTTAAAAAGAAACTCTGTGTTAGACAGCAAAACATTGAGACATAATTGGTCTTATGTAAACAAAATGATGGTGGTGGATAATTGACATACTTTTAATTTCTGTGGTATACAAGAAAATCCATAGTAATTCATTAATTCCCACCTCATCCCAACACCACTATATAATTAGAATCAATGATAATAACCTATTTGAGGTCATTAAAAGTATAAGAGACATCTCTGTGGTTAAAGAAATAGCTCAGTAGGCCAGCGCCGTGGCTCACTAGGCTAATCCTCCGCCTTATGGCGCTGGCACACTGGGTTCTAGTCCCGGTCGGGGCAACGGATTCTGTCCCGGTTGCCCTCTTCCAGGCCAGCTCTCTGCTGTGGCCCGGGAGTGCAGTGGAGGATGGCCCAAGTCCTTGGGCCCTGCACCCCATGGGAGACCAGGAGAAGTACCTGGCTCCCGCCATCGGATCAGCGCAGTGTGCCGGCCGCAGCGCGCCAGCGGCGGCAGCCATTGGAGGGTGAACCAACGGCAAAGGAAGACCTTGCTCTCTGACTCTCTCTCTCACTGTCCACTCTGCCTGTCAAAAAAAAAAAAAAAAAAAAAAAGAAATAGCTCAGTGTTAAACTTATGGGATACGGAAAAGCAGTGTTGAGAAGAAAGTTTATAGCAATAGGTGCCTATATCAAGACATTGGAAAGGTACCAAATAAATGAGCTTTCAACGCATCTCAAGGATCTAGAAAAACTGCAGCAAACCAGACTCAAATCTAGTAAGAGAAGAGAAATAATTAAAATCAGAGAAGAAATCACAGGATTGAATGAAAACAATTACAAAAAATCAGCCAATTGAAGGGCTGGTTTTCTGAAAAAATGAATAAAATTGACACACCATTGGCTCAACTAACTAAAAAAAGAAGAGAAAAGACCCAAATCAATAAAATCAGAGATGAAAAAGGAAATATAACAACACCACCATAGAAATAAAAAGAATCATCAGAAATTACTACAAGGACTTGTATGCCAGCAAACAGGGAAACCTATCAGAAATGGATAGATTCCTGGACACATGCAACCTACCTAAATTGAACCAGGAAGACATAGAAAACCTAAGTAGATCCATAATTGAGAAAGAAATTGAAACAGTAATAAAGGCCCTCCCAACAAAGAAAAGCCCAGGACTAGATGGATTCACTACTGAATTCTACCAGACATTTAAAGAAGAATTAACTCCATTTCTTCTCAAACTATTCAGAACAATCAAAAAGATGGAACCCTCCCAAATTCTTTCTATGAAGCCAGCATCACCTTAATCCCTAAGCCAGAGAAAGATGCAGCATTCAAAGAGAATTACAGACCAATATCCCTGATGAACATAGATGCAAAAATCCTTAATAAAATTCTGGCCAATAGAATACAACAACACATCAGAAAAATTATCCGCCCAGACCAAGTGGGATTTATCCCTGGTATGCAGGGATGGTTCAATGTGCACAAATCAATCAATGTGATACACCACATTAACAAATTGCAGAAGAAAACCTATATGATTATCTCAATAGATGCAGAGAAATCATTCGATAAAATCCAACACCCTTTCATGATGAAAACTCTAAGCAAACTGGGTATGGAAGGAACATTCCTCAATATAATCAAAGCAATCTATGAAAAACACATGGCCAGCATCCATTTGAATGGGGAAAAGTTGGAAGCATTTCCACTGAGATCTGGTACCAGACAGGGATGTCCGCTCTCACCACTGCTATTCAATATAGTTCTGGAAGTTTTAGCCAGAGCCCTCAGGTAAGAAAAAGAAATTAAAGGAATACAGATTGGGAAGAAAGAACTCGAACTATCCCTCTTTGCAGATGATATCATTCTTTATTTAGGGGACCCAAAGAACTCTACTAAGAGACTATTGGAACTCATAGAAGAGTTTGGCAAAGTAACAGGATATAAAATCAATGCACAAAAATCAACAGCCTTTGTATACACAGGCAATGCCACGGCTGAGAAAGAACTGCTAAGATCAATCCCACTCATAATAGCTACAAAAACAATCAAATACCTTGGAATAAACTTAACCAAGGAAGTTAAAGATCTCTATGATGAGAATTACAAAATCTTAAAGAAAGAAGTAGAAGAGGATACCAAAAAATGGAAAAATCTTCCTTGCTCATGGATTGGAAGAATCAACATCATCAAAATGTCCATTCTCGCAAAAGCAATTTATAGATTCAATGCAATACCAATCAAGATACCAAAGATATTCTTCCCAGATCTGAAAAAAATGATGCTGAAATTCATATGGAGATGCAGGAGACCTTGAATAGCTAAAGCAATCTTCTACAACAAAAGCAAAGCTGGAGGCATCACAATACCAGATTTCAGGACATACTACAGGGCAGTTGTAATCAAAACAGCATGTTACTGGTATAGAAACAGATGGATAGGCCAATGGAACAGAATAGAAACACCAGAAATCAATCCAAACATCTACAGCCAACTAATATTTGATCAAGGATCTAAAACCAACTCCTAGAGCAAGGACAGTCTATTCAATAAATGGTGCTGGGAAAACTGGATTTCCACGTGCAGAAGCATGAAGCAAGACCCCTTTCACCTTGCACAAACATCCACTCAACATGGATTAAAGACCTAAATTTACGACCCAACACCATCAAATTATTAGAGAACATTGGAGAAACCCTGCAAGATATAGGCACAGGAAAAGACTTCTTAGAAAAGACTCCGGAAGCACAGGCTATCAATGCCAAAATTAACAATTTGGATTGCATCAAATTGAGAAATTTCTTTCTTTCTTTCTTTCTTTCTTTCTTTCTTTCTTTCTTTCTTTCTTTCTTTCTTTCTTTCTTTCTTTTTTGACAGGCAGAGTGGACAGTGAAGAGAGACAGAGAGAAAGGTCTTACTTTGCCTTTGGTTTACCCTCCAATGGCTGCCACGGCCGGTGCGCTGCGGCCGGCACACCGCGCTGATCCGGTGGCAGGAGCCAGGTACTTCTCCTGGTCTCCCATGGGGTGCAGGGCCCAAAGACTTGGGCCATCCTCCACTGCACTCCCTGGCCACAGCAGAGAGCTGTCCTGCAAGAGGGGAAACCGGGACAGAATCTGGCACCCCGACCGGGACTAGAACCCGGTGTGCCGGCGCCACAAGGCGGAGGATTAGCCTAGTGAGCTGCGGCGCCAGCTCAAACAGTATTTTTCACTTGTGTTTCTAAGTGGGTGCAAACTGTTGAAATCTTTATTTAATTTATACTAAACTGATCTTCTGTATATAAGTAGAATTGAAAATGAATCTTGATGTGAATGAAAGGGGCGAGGGAGCGGGAAAGGGGAGGGTTGTGGGTGGGAGGGAAGTTATGGGGGGGGAAGCCATTGTAATCCATAAGCTGTACTGCGGAAATTTATATTCATTAAATAAAAGTGAAAAAAAAAAAAGAAATAGCTCAGTGTTGATTATTTACAACCTGAGCCTGAGCTCAAGTAGACTATTTAGCTAAAATTCCAAAACTGTGACCTTGACTCTAGGTCTAGTCCCTATGTGCATTATTTGGTTTCACTCTGTTTCTCTTACTCTTTAAACTCTAACACAGGAATCTTAACTGGCCCCAGAGTAACTGTGAAGGAAACTATGTATGGAAAGGTAGAAACCTAATCTTAGTTTTAGAAAAGAATTTTCAGTTAGCCAGGAGCATCTCATTCATGACAGAAGGGCAGAAGCTTAATGTAGATGAGATGAAGTTTCTTGATTATATAAAGGTGGTTTCTTAATAATCACATCCTATCAATCAGCAATATGTATTAAGCAGTCAATCTTTGAAAATAATAACAATCACTGTGAGCAATAATGGCCTTGTGGCATGGTCACAATTTGAACACATTATGATTAATAATCAAAGAGGGATTAAATTATGTTTTCCTGTTTTAGGATTGAGTACAGTTTGGATTAGTATAATTTATAAAAATTACATTTGCAATAAGAAAAACTCATTTTTTTTTGGTTCTGTCTTGTGTGGCTGCTATGAACCAGACACAGTGCTGAGAGTTTTATTTGCATCATTAGTCCTTCCAGAAAGCACTATAATTTGCCATTAGCATCTAAAGAAGAGGAAAGTGAGGCTCAGGTAAAACAAGTAATGTGCTCAAGGTCCCAAAAGATGGAACAAGGCATGCTGGGACTCAAACTCCAATGCACGAACTTTTTAGCCCATACTCCTATATTACTTTATGCTGCTTCTTTTTTTAAAAAAAGACTTATTTATTTATTTGAAAGTGAGAGTTATACAGAGAGAGAAGGAGAGGCAGAGAGAGAAAGAGAAAGGTTTTCCATTCGCTGGTTCACTCCCTTATAGGCTGTGATAGCTGGAGCTGTGCCGATTTGAAGCTAGGAGCTTTTTCCTGGTCTCCCACATAGGTGCAGGGCCCAAGGACTTGGGCCATCTTCTACTGCTTTCCCAGGCCATAGCAAAGAGCTGGATTGGAAGTGGAACAACCAGGACTCAAACCGGCACCCACATGGGATGCCGGCACTGCAGGCGGCTGCTTTACCTGCTATGCCACAGTGCCAATTATACTTTATTTTTAATCTTTGAATATTACAAATTAATATATGTTCACAACAGATTTGGAGACCAAAACATCCCATTAGCTTGAATTGTTCATTTGCAAATCATTTTAGAAGACAAATACTATACATGCCTTCAAAACAGATAACTCTGACAGAAATAACTGTGCTAGCTTTTCAGGCAGATAAACTTAGAAAAATATAGAAATATTGTGCCTCCAAAGCATGACAAGTCAGAGAGGGAGTCAAGAATACACTATCGAGTTCTGTACTGTTGACCATTGTTTCACTATGACAAAAACAAAGCAGCACAAGAAAGAATTGGATGTGTATCTTCGACATACAAAAACTGACAAGTACCAGCAAAGAAATAGCTAATGCTCAAGTATAATGTATTCAAAATTATAAGCAATATGATTGAAGAGGAAAAATAGAGAAAGTTGAAGGATCTATTTTATCTAGTTACATTTTTATTAAGATTCAGTGGTTTTATTTTTACTCTATCACACTCACTGTGCTAGTAAGAAAAGGAGAGACCTTTTCAGTTTATTATTTCCCACAGGTCTTTTTATAGTTCTGGAACCATGTGCTTGAGCTTAGTAAATATGATCAACTCATGTGAGTGTTATATTTTTGTTATGGTTCAAAAGCTACAGACAAAAAGTGGTTTTCCAAGTTGATTTAATTATTCACTCAATATAATATTTTAGGGTGAAAAACAAAACATCAATGACTCAAGGTTGCTACGTTCACTTTGATTACAACTTTGGTTAAAACTGTTTAGTTATAACCCAGGAGTGGCAAAAATTTTGTTCAACTTGGAAATTAGAAAACAATATTGTAAACTTCTTTTCTTTAAACTTCTGTTTTGGCTGAGATTCTTGCCGAGAATACTTTCAGATTATTGAAAGAAGAAAAACAGACAGAAAAGTTAAAAGCAGACAAAAGTCTATGGTGGGTCCATAACAGAGTTAGAACTGTAAGAATAAATATGGAGTAGAGAGGCTTTGAGTCCTCTGAAGCACTCTGAGGTCAAGGAAAATATCTTTCAGAGAAGATTCATAACTCATAGGAGATGATTGCTATAAAGCTAATCACGAGGTCCTATTTTATGACTAAGCCAAATCCCAAACTCTTAAAAAATAAAAGCTACTTTTCCCAGGCCTTCCATTAAACAGAAGGTCCTTCACAGATAGGTCAGTTTTATGTGCAATTTCTCAGTAATGTCTATTATTGTGCAGGAAAGAAGATAACAGAGTAAAAATGGCAAAAAATGGAAAGAAAAGTTTGAGATGAGGTAGACTCCCAAGGGATCAGAATGTAGGAGAGCTGCTTAGACACCAAAACTTTCTGAGACGGAAAAATGTTGAATGTGACTGACTGGCAGCAGGACATGGCAAGGAAGGGGAAGAGTGACTGAGATGCCTCAACTTACCCTTGAGCTAGATGGGCTTCTTCCTGACTGGCAGCCCCAGACCTCCCTTCTCTTAGGGCATTTACTTTAGAGAACTAGCAATTGTAAACTCTTTCTTCATCTCTGTTTTGGTGCTATAAATCTACTACCTAGAAATGCCCTTGTCAAGGACCTGGAAGTCAGCACAGGGAAATATAACCAGCAAGAAAGATAATACAAGATAATACCCTGTCGCTCCCCCTCTTCGTGGAGGAACGACACTAAACCCTGCCTAGGCTTCATATCCGAGTCACGGCACCATTATGTCGCTCCCCCTCTTCACGGAGGAACGACACAAGACCCTGCGCTGATCTTTTGCCTGCTCGGCCCTCCCCGGGTTTGCTGCTGGTCCTTCCCGGGTTGGCTACCATCCCTTCCACTTCCGTGGGAAGGGCGGTTCCCCCTGCCACTTTCCCCACTTCTGCGGGGGAGTGGCACACCGCCGGCCGGCTCTCTCGGGGGCTGCACAGGTGTTCCTCTTAGATGTTCCTGGTGCATGTTGTCTCTCTCCTCCTTTATAGTCCTCTTCCACCAATCCCAACTCTGCTACCCACACGCCGAGTACGCTGCTCTCCTCCAATCAGGAGCAGGATCAGCTCCTGGAGGTCATCACTCAAGTTGGCGAGAGGCAGCTGCGTAGAAGCTGTTACTCCCTTCTCAGCGCCATATTGTGGGAGAGCAGATGCATAGAATAAGTCTTAATTCCAGTAACAGTCTATTCCGAGTTGCTCCCCACAATACCCCTTTGTCCCAGGCTCTGTGGGAGATTGGCAGCTGACAATCAGCAAACACAGATGGCGCAATGACATTGACCAGCCTCCTTTGAAAAGTCTTCTAGTAGTGTGGTAATGTTCCAATAGCTCACTCCAGTGATTAAAAATCCTCCTGCCATTTGTTTCAGTAGAGTTGAGTTCAACCTTTTTGTCCTATTGCAGGAACCCCTTTCCCCTGTTGAATGAAAAGTTTCCTTTGCCATTTTTACCAAGTGCTCAGGGCATGTTTTCTTTCACAAGGGAAATGAATTCAGTATCAATGGATGCCTATATATATGGTTTCATGTACCTCTCACAATAACTCTTGAATGGTGTGAGAACACCAAAACCCTAAGAGGCCAAGTAACGAAAGTACACAGCCTAAATAGGAAATCAAACCCTCTTTGTAAGGCCAATTTTTTATTTTTCCCCACTCTATGCATGTAAGGGAAAACCAAATATCATGCAAAAAGTGTAACTTGAGAGAAATTGCTTTAAATATATTTGGGGGGCCAGCATTGTGGTATAGTGGGTTAAGCCATTGCCTGTGACCTCCACAACATTTGCATCCATTGTGGGCACCAGTTCGAGTCCCAGCTGCTCTACTTCCCACCCAGCTCCCTGCTAATGCACATGGGAATACAGCTAAAGATGGCCATGTGGGAGACCCAAAAGAAGCTAAAGGCTCCTGGCTTCAGCCTGGCACAGCCCTGGATTTTTTGGCCATCTGGGGGGTAAACTAGTGGGTGGAAGATCTTTACCTATCTCTCTGTAATTCTGACTTTCAAAAAATAAAAGTAAATCTTTAAAAAACTTAAACGTATTTTTCTTATTTAAAAACACATTATGGGCTGGTGCTATGGCATAGCTGGTAAAGATGCTGCATGTGATGCTGGCATCTCATACCCGCACCAGTTTGAGTCCCAGCTGCTCCACTTCCAATCCAGCTCCCTGATTATGAATCTGAGAAAGCACCAGAGGATGGCTCAAGTCTTTGGGCCCCTGCATCCGCAAAGGATACCCAGAAAAATCTCCTGGCTCTTGGCTTTGAACCAACTCAGCTCCAATCAATGCAGCCATTTGGCGAATGAATGGGCAAATGGAAGATTTCTCCCTCCCTCCTCTGTCTCTCTGTCTCTCTTTCCCTGTAACTCTGACATTCAAATAAATAAGTCTTAAAAAAAAAAACCAACTCAGATTATACGGGCAAGAATTTGTTGCAATGGGTTAAGCCGCTACTATGATGCCTGCATCCCATATTGGAGTGCTATTGCTAGTATTGAGTGCCCCGTATCAGATCCAGCTTCCTGCTACTGTGTATTCTGAGGCAGCAGAAGATGGCTTAAGTACGAAGCTTCCTTTCACCCATGTGGGAGACCCAGATGGAGTTCCATGTTCCTGGCTTCAGCCTGGCCCCGCTCTTGCCTCTGGGCTTTTGGGGAGTGAGTCTGCATTTAGATTTCTTTCTGTGTGTTTCTCACTGGCTCTCTGCCTTGTAAATTAATTAATTAATTAATTAAGTCTGGTGCTGTGAGTCAGTGGGTTAAAGCTGTGGCATGCAACACCAGCATCCCATATAGGCACCAGTTCAAGTCCTGGCTGCTCCACTTCCAATCCAGAACCCTGCTAATGTGCCTGGGAAAGCAGTGGAGGATGGCCCAGGTGCTTGGACCCCTGCACCCACACTGGAGACCAGAAAGAATATCCTGGCTCCTAGCTTCAGCCTGGCCCAGTCCTAGCTGTTAAAGTCATTTGGAAGATTGAAGCAGTGGATGAAAGATCTCTTTCTTGGGGCTGGCGTCATGGCTCACTTGGTTAATCCTCTGCCTGCGGCGCTGGCATCCCATATGGGTGCCGGGTTCTAGCCTGGTTGCTCCTCTTCCAGTCCAGCTCTCTGTTGTGGCCAGGGAAGGCACTGGAGGATGGCCCAGGTACTTGGTTTCCTGCACCCGCATGGGAGACCAGGAGGAAGCACCTGGCTCCTGGCTTCGGATTGGCGTAGCTCCAGCCGTAGCAGCCATTTGGGGAATGAACAAATGGAAGGAAGACCTTTCTCTCTGTCTTTCTCTCTCACTGTCTATAACTCTACCTGTCATAATAAAAAAAAATTTAAGAAAAAAAGATCTCTGTCTCTCCTCTCTCTATAACTCTACCTTTCAAATAAATAAATATTTTAAAAAATAAATCTTTAAATAAACACATTATAAACACAACTGAATTTTTTCTATTTTGAGCTCAACTACAGTTGCCCTTTTAGTATTCATTTGCTTGACTACTTCTCCCATTTTAAAAACCTTTTTGTTCCTAACCATTGCTCTTCTTTTTGAGTTTACCTTGTATGACTTGTGAGGCATTCAAATATTCTATTCTCTCATTTAATGCCTCTGACAACTGACATTCCCCATGCTCTAACCTGGCCCCTGCTTTAGTATCCTGATTGCTGGGGAAGAAAGTTCAGAGCTATCACCTTTGCCTCCTTTTTTTAAAGATTTATTTATTAATTTGAAAGGCAGCATTACAGAAATTGGGAGGCAGAGGCAGAGACAGCAATCTCCCATCAACTGGCTCACTCCCCAAATGGCCACATCAGCCAGGACTGGGCCAGGCTGATGCCAGGAGCCAGGAGCTTCATCTAGGTATTCTACATGGATGCAGAGGCACTTGGACCATCATCTACTGCTTTCCCAGGCCATGATCAGGGAGCTGGATTGGAAGTGGAGCAGCTGGGACTCAAATTGGTGCCCATATGTGATGCTGGTCCCGTAAGTGGAGGCTTAATCTACTACACCATACTACACCCAGCGCTGGCCCCAAAGCATGATTTCTAAAGTTAGAATTTTCCTTAAGCTTTCCTAAGTGGTCTGTGGTATGAAATTTATGGAAAGTTGGAAGTCATTTAGAATGTGGAATTTTCCTCAGAATTTATTGGGCTGATGCATACAAATTGGTTCTGTTGAATTCACACAATAACAAGCAACCACTATTCTAAACAACCATGATCTCCACTATCATTGCCATGGCACAACTTAGAACCAAGGGTTGCTGACTGAACACCGGTTTCCACTATTGATGCAGTTGGTGCTGTTATGTATCCTTCAGGCTGCATTTACCCTGGAGTGAAAATCTGAAAAAGGTAGGAGTCTGGCCAAATGATGCTTCAATGTTCCCATGCTGACATGCATTTTAACATTTAAAAAATATTTTTTAAAGAACAGCAGTAAATTTTCACAGGGAAGAACCATGTTTATAAATGTACCAATCCCCATGCTAAAGAAAGGAGCTATGAGATCACTTGAAGGTGATGACGAGTTCAGAGTTTGGGTGTAGACTTCTCTCTGAGGGCTCCTCCATAAAGTATCAGGTCTTGGTTTCTTTCTCCCTCAAAGGAATGGTACAAAGATAATATGACATAATTCAAGTGAATATATTTTGAAATAAGAGCTTGTTAAGTAAGGAGAATTATTTTTATTACTAAGAGAGTGGCCATCTGTTTCTGAAGAACTCAAGTGAGAACATGACTATTCACTTTATATGGAGTAATTTTCAGATAATGCGTTTTCATCGCCTCCTGTGCTGGAACATAACTTGAGATGAAAGACACTCTGTCTCATAATTTTCTGACATGTGTAGAGCTCTAATTATTTCTAAGGAAGACATGAATTCATATTAACACTTGAAAAATGTTGCCATGTCCCAAAATGTGCTTTGGGGAGATGGAGAGAAGAGGGATAAGTAAGCAAAGATAAAATAAGCGAGGAAAAATGATGAGACAGAAACATTGTTGAGTCTCCTGTTTGTAATACAACATGACTTAGGAAATAACCATGCACAGCAGTTAGTTACCATAATTAACCTTCATGGGCCTATTTACTTTCTTGCAATTTACAGCATAATTCTGTCTATTGTACTTATTACAGCTATTAATAATAATAACCCTCTCACACTTTGTTCATCGACTTACTAAATATGAATAGTATGACAAAGGTTCCATGTTGGATGGGGATCACTGACTAAGTACAATTTATTGTTTGGTTTAAATGCCAATAGAAGCACTAAGTATAATATCACTACATAGACTAGCTGGAAAGCATTATAAACATTCTACATAAATAAACGTAATCTACTAGTCCATCAAGTAGGATATAGTGTCGAATTTTTCCCATAAGATGTCAACAAGATCTCCTGGTTTGCAGGATCTGGCCCCTACGTGTGAATATTTGGAGGATTCAAGATTTGGAACCGAATAAACATAGAGAATGAATATAAATACTCAGCTCTTCATGGCATTGGGATTCATTATGTGATTTGCAGGTTATTAATGTTCCTCCTCTGACTTCATTAAGAATGGTCTAGCTACTGTCAAAAGTAAAACTAGACTACTCCATATCTTTAATAGCTCAGGAGTGAGTGCTAGGAAAAACTGTTTCTTGCCTGATATTTGTCCCATGCAGCATCTGTACCCAGGATAGAGAAGTACTACAATGACCCCTACAGTCACCTCTCACTCTTCCCTCCCTCCACTGGACAGGTTTAAGGTGTGTGACCTCTCCCCAGCCTTTGTAGAAGTTTGTTTAATGTCCCTTGATGCCCAGGTAACCTGGCCTTGAGTGCAGAAGCCTCAAGATTTTCCAGCTGCTCCTCCTGCATTCTCTAGGCAGGAAATTCAATAGGAACACTGTTGAGTGGGGAGAGGCTAGGAGGATACACTTTTATCTAAAAGTAAAGTGCAAGCTCTACCAGTCTGACCTGCTTTTCAATTAGAAGTAAGAAATGATAACTACCTTAGAAATCTCTATGAAAAAGATTGTAACTACTGATCAAATAAAGCTCCATTGTTTTGTTTCTCTTGCTGCCTTGTTATTTATAGATTGGATCTGGATTTCAAAGATTCCTGCATCTACTGATATGGATAATTGAAAATTGGCTGCAGTTTTTAGTAACATCAGGTAGTAAAGTTGATTACTTTTGGCAAGCAAATGCCAAATCTTGGCAGTGTATGCCAGGTCAGTCAGAGCAGGCTTGCTGCAGTGAGATGGAGTTACAAACAAAGACATGGAAACAGGAATGACAGAACATCACTAAATATATTCTCGATTTTTCTCAGTAATGATCTTGTCAGTGATAAACTGTACATGGTGATATAGACTATAACAACAGAGACTATGTCTTAACACTAAAATAAAATTTTCAAAAACAGAAAAATATTATTTCTTAGCAAAAAGGCGCAAAGATTAGAAGTCAAATATATGTCAAATTATTGTGCCTTCCAGGAAAAAGGAAAACTAACCTGGGAATTGAATTATTATATAATCTAAGCAGTATCACTGCAAGCATTATCAAGAGACCAAATGTGAATATTTCCAGCCCTGATGCATGGGTTTTATCTTCATTATATAAGTACCATATGTGTAAGCCTTATTTTAAGAGCTAGCAGTGCACTGCCCTAGTAGAATGACACGTGAAAAAGATCCAATGTGGGAAGTGTGGAGCGGATTGTAGAGAACCCAAAGGCTGCAGCTTGTCATCAAAGGCTCTATATTAAGTAAGAGACAGCATTTAGTTGATTCACTATCACTTTCCTGCCCCTCTGCTATTTTTCTCCATCTGTCCTATTTACCTTGTAACTCCACATGCAAATTTAGGTACAGCTAAATATATAATGCCTTTTAAAATATGACTTATGAAATGCACATGTGTTAGGAAAAGACATAGATTGTCACAAAACACTTTATATCTCTGAATCTATCATTGTAATGGGGCCTCTTCTTATAATTTTAGATTAATCCAATCAACAATGCACTAAAATTTCACTGCAATATAACACTTTTTGAAAAGTTTTCAAACAAGCTACCTCACTCAGGCTACAGTCTGAAAAACAGAAACATCTCTAGGTATTCCAAGGAAAGGTAATTTAATATAAGGATTTGTTTAAGAAGATGAAATAAGAGCTAAGAAGACAATGATATAGCCAGGAGAATAGCAACAGTAGGAAAGATGTCCCTACCACCATCTTTGGGGACTCTCAATATTGGTGGCACTCTTAGATTGGGGCAAGTTGGAACCTTGCCCTGTGTTCCACACTTCAGAATACCCCACTCTTTTCCTTCCCAGCTATGTTCTTTCTAACAGAAGAAACCTATGACTCACGAGAACATAATTATCCAGATCCCATGCCTCAAACTCCTTCTGGACCATGTTCTATGGGGGTAAGTTTTTTGGCTTACTCTAAATGGATGAAATTTGGCTCCCAGGTCAGAAGGAAACTTCTCTTTGGGTATATTCTACTTTGAGTAGCACAGATCCATAGAGTCACGGATGGCCAACAGCAGGCACTTATTTGTACATGGCGGGATGGGGTTGGGAAGTGGATACAGCTTGGTTGTGAGGTCTAGATTGTCCATGTGAATATGCTCAGAGCTCTTCACAGCTTGGAATGGAATCAAGAAAGAAGAATGTACCACAAATCTGAGGACTAAAAATCTGAAATTTTAAAATTTGAACCCATATTTCCAGCTTTAGGTTTCTTTGAGGAACTTAAAGGGTCACCATTATCCAGGTTAGGAGATCTGGGGCACTTTCAGGGCAGAGAATTCTTGGCTTGAACAAGCTGGAGTAAGGAGAAATGTCTCACTCTCCTCAGAGTATTCTTGCAGTTCCCAGACAGTGGGGTGAGGGAGGATGGACACTTGTATGAGTAGCCAAGTCTTGGGTATGGAAGATAGGAAACTTCACCCTCTGCCTCCCAACAAGTAAGAGAAGTGGGTGTCTATCCTGTGGATTCCCAAACCAGTGATTTTTAAAATGCCACTATGAAGATGCTTTTGTCAAAAATAAAATATGAAAAATACTTTAATAGTTTGCATTTGATTTTGAAGATATATTTGTGGGCTTTCTTTTGTAGCTTTGTCCTGAGATCTTCAAATTTTGGGACAGGCTGACCAAGGCCAAAAAGCTAGGGTAATCCAATGGGAGCTAGACTCCTGGTTACATATTGCCAGGTGGGAAAAGGGCAGCGGAGGGAGGGGTAATCTATTGGAGCCAAGTGTTACAGAGGAGATGAAGTCATTGTAAGCATGGAAAGAGACTGAGACTTCTTATGAACTCCCCTCTTAAATCTTCCTTCATTTCATCCCATGGGTAGAGCCTACTCAGCAGCCAAAAAGCAACAGAGCCTGGCAAATGTGGTTTCCTATGATCTTGAGGGGAGCACATCAGAAAAAGTGGTGGGAATGGGAGAAGACAGACAAAGGATACCATAAAAATAAATAAATCAATGTATTCTGTTGAAAAGAGCTCAATTAAAAAATGGGCAGAACTGAATTAGTCATCTCTCAAAAGAAATCATGTAAATGGTTAACAGACATACAAAAATGTTCAATAACACTAACCATCAGATAAATGAAAATTAAAAACACAATTATATATCACATCACACCAGCTCTGTTATTATCAAAACATAAAAGATAACACATGTTGGAGAGTGTTTGGAAAAATGGGAACCCTTGCAGACTTTTGGTGGAAATGTAAGTTAGTACAGTCATTATGGAAAACACTGTGTAGGTTCCCCCCCTCAAAAATTATAAATAGAACTACCACACGATCCAACAATCCCTTCACTGGCTGTATATTCAAAGGAAATAAAATCAGTATACTGATGAAATATATACAATCCTAAGGTTATTGCAGCACTATTAACAATAGCAACAAAATGAAATCAGTTTGTCTAATACTGTTTGAAAGTATCTCCCAAAAAGTATATGAATTAGAAGCACTATTGGGAGGTGGGGCCAAATAGGAAGTGACTAGGACCTGAGAGTGGAGTGTGTGAATTAATGTTTTCACATTAACAAGGGATGGGAGAGGGAGTGGGAGATGGGATGGTTGCGGGTAGGAGGGAGGTTATGGGGGGAAAAGCCACTATAATCCAGAAGTTGTACTTTGGAAATTTATAGTTATTAAATAAAAGTTGAAAAATTTTAAAAAAGAAAAAAGTTTCCTGATTGTTGTTAAACTTTATAAATAATGTGTTATTCCTTAAATATAAAAAAGTCTAAAAGAATAAAATGCTGAAATGCAGAAAAAAAAAAAAGAAGGGGTCTGTTAAGAAAGGGAATATTTAGCTCCCTTGTGATTGCCTTCTCACGCTCTCTTGTGTGACACGGCAAGAAGGCCCGGATGCTGGCTACTTAATCTTGGCTTTCTTAGCCTCCAGTACTGTGAACCAATACATTTCTAATGACTCAGTCTCAGATTTTCTGTTATAGCAGCATTAAATGAACTAAGATAGTGTCCATCAAGTACTGAACTGATAAAGAAAATGTGGTGTGTATACACACCAGGGAATACTATTCAAATTTTAAAATAGGGAATTCTGCTAGTTGTGACAATATAGGTAACCCTGGATAAGACTATGAAGTGAAATAAGGTAGGCACAGAGAACAAATATGAATGCTGTATGATCTCACATATATGTGGAATCTAAAAACATTGACTTCACAGAAATGGAGAGTTACAGTGGTGTGTACCAGGGCTGGTAGATTAAGATGTTGCAGAAAGGTTGATTAACAGAAACAAGACTTCAGTCAGAGATGGAGTAATTTCAAGGGATCTATAATCATCCACTGATGATTGTAGTTGATAACATGGAATGTATTTTGAGAATCTCTAAGAGAAGAGATTGTAAGTGCCTCACTACAAAAAATCATAGAATGTAAAGTAATTCACGTATAAATTATTTATAAAAGGGCACTCCTTAATGTACACATATTCCAAAACATTATATTGTATGATAAATATATACATATATACATTTTATTTTTCAATTTTAAAATAAAAAAAGACATTTGAGAATGAAGAACATGTAGCATGCCACTCTTTATTCAATCACCTTCTCAATAAGGGAAGAGAATTGAGGTGATCTGGAAGATGATTAGCAACCTTCACTCTACTTAGTAATAATTATTTTCCAACTAAAAATAGAAAATTTTTGCATAGATGACTCCATCCTGAGTTCATATGTGATGTCCCGATCACAAAAAATAGATTAACAAGAGAAAAATATACAAGTTTATGGAGGTTTTCATGATGTGGGAATCTTTGTAAGAAAAATGAAGGTTCATGAGAATAGTTAAAACTAAGTATTTCTGTGTTAGGTTTCATGAAGAGTGCCAGATGATGGGGAGAAATTTGATCAGGCAGAGTAGGACTTAATGGCAATAAACTGTGGAAATAAGTGTTGTCGTGTTCAGACTATTCTGTGCTCTTTCCTCTTTAGAGATGAGGATGTTCTTCTGCTCCAGGAATAGGAAGGCACCTTTCACGTAAGAGTTTATGTTCTACTTCAGGGGAAGACCAACAGTTACTTTGTAGATATGATGACCTGCTTCAGGAAAGAAGTGTGAAGGGGAAAATCAGAAAGATCTATCTGCACTTATCATTTCTTAAATTCCTTCAGTTTAAAATACTGAATATGCCAAAGTGCCATATCTGGGGGAAAGGTGTTGCTATAAATTTTCCCCGTTTTTTAAATTTTTTTATTTTTTGACAGGCAGAGTAGACAGTGAGAGAGAGAGACAGAGAGAAAAGTCTTCCTTTTGCCGTTGGTTCACCCTCCAATGGCTGCCACGGCCGGCGCGCTGCTGCTGGCACACCGCGCTGATCCGATGGCAGGAGCCAGGTACTTATCCTGGTCTCCCATGGGGTGCAGGGCCCAAAGACTTGGGCCATCCTCCACTGCACTCCCTGGCCACAGCAGAGAGCTGGCCTGCAAGAGGGGAAACCGGGACAGAATCTGGCGCCCCGACCGGGACTAGAACCCGGTGTGCCGGCGCCACAAGGCGGAGGATTAGCCTAGTGAGCCGCAGCACTGGCCGAATTTTCCTTTTTTTTTTTTTTTTTTAAGATTTATTTATTTATTTGAAAGTCAGAGAAAGTTACACAGAGAGAGGAGAGGCAGAGAGAGATAGAGAGAGGTCTTCCATCCACCAGTCCACACCCCAGCTGTCTGCAATGGCCGGAGCTGCGCTGATCCAAAGCCAGGAGCCAGGAGCCTCCTCCAGGTGTCTCATACAGGTGCAGGGGCCCAAGTGCTTGAACCATTCTCCACTGCTTTCCCAGGCCATAGCAGAGAGCTGGATCAGAAGTGGAGCAGCCAGGACTCGAACTGGCACCCATATGGGGTGCCAGCACTGCAGGCGGCGGTTTTACCTGCTACGCCACAGTGGTGGCCCCAGTTTTCCTTTTTGAAGAAACCACATCATATGCAAAGCCGGGAAGCTTCTCTAAACTGGGCTTGAGGTTAAGGAATATAGAAAATATTGTGTAACTCAGTTCTAAATATTAAAAGTAAATGTCACTTAATGCCAACTCATATTTAGAAAGTTAGGACTCATAATAATAATTATGACAAAATTAAATAAGCAGTAGCTTTTTTGGAAAAACCATAAATTTCTAATTTGGACCTTTGTTCTGCATATTAACAGTTACTGTATATCTTTAGTTAAATGCTAAACATCATTTATCCTTAGTCCTCTCATCTTGCAAATGGAGATAATAATAGCCAATATCGTTGCAATTTGTAACTCAAGTACATAAATACTCTAGCACCTGCCTGTCACATAGTAGATGCTTACATGACAAATAAAATGATGATGATGATGATAATCACTGTAATAATAATAAAGCCAGCAGATGATAGAATTCCAAGACTTATCTGAAGGAAGGCACACATTTCAGAACTAAAGAAGTCCTCATTTCTACTTTTCAGCAAAGCAAATGAAGCCTATCTCACAACAATTAATCCAAGAAACGCTAGGAGAATGATAAATTTCACTTTTGAAAATCATTTCTAGTTTTAAATGTTTTATTCTTCATTGTTAATGTTCAAGTTTTTTGGTCTGTACAACGAAATATGACAAAAAATGAAAGCTGAAAACAAGTGGAATGGCAGAAGCCATTTTTACAAAAGTAACAAACATTGGTCTAGAATTATCATAAGGGAAAACAAACACTAAACATTTAGAAAACTTACAAATACTAGACATTTAGAAAATAAATAAGGACAAAATAAATAAAACAAATAAGGGCAACCTTATAATGACTTGGATTAGATGTTTTTGTGTTCACTTAAACTTTGACTAATCTTGGGGCCAGCACTACGGCACAACAAAGTTGCTGGCTGCGACACTGGCATCTCATATGGGTGACCAACTGCAACTTGAACTCTGGTTTGAGTTCTGGCTGCTCCATTTCTGATCCAACTTCCTGCTAATGGTCTGGGAAAAGCCGTAGAAGATGGTCCAACTGTTTGAGTCCCTGCCACCCATGTGAGAGACCCAGATGAAGCTCCTGGCTCCTGGTTACAGCTTGGCCCAGTCCTGGCCATTGTGGTCATCTGGGAAGTGACCTAGTGGGTGAAAAAATCAATCTCTCTCTCTCCCTCTCTGTAACTCTTTCTCTTAAAAAAAAAAAAAGATTTACTTATTTATTTGAAAGGCAGAGTTACAGAGAGGCAGAGGCTGAGAGAGAGAGAGAGGTCTTCCATCCACTGGTTCACTCCCCAACTGGCCACAATGGCCAGAGCTGTGCTGATCCTAAGCCAGGAGCCAGGTGCTTCTTCCAGGTCTCCAATGCAGATGCAGGAGCCCAAGGGCTTGGACCATCTTCTGCTGCTTTCCCAGGCCATAGCAGAGAGCTGGATTGGAAGTGTAGCAGCCAGGACTCAAATTGGCGCCCATATGGGATGACAGCACTGCAGGCAGTGGCTTTACCTGCTATGCCTCAGTGCTGACCTCTATAATTCTGAATTTCAGATAAATAAACAAAAAATTAAAAAAAAACTTTGATAAATGTTATCACAATTATCCTCATTTTCTTAAATAGTTTCACAAGATTCTGTCTGTGGTACTGTTATATATGATAGACTTATATTGTTACAGAATTTATCAACCAAGATTTTTTAGACTCTGTGAAATTTACTTGCTTATTTGACACAAACACTTTTTTTTTGACAGGCAGAGTTAGACAGTGAGAGAGGGAGACAGAGAGAAAGGTCTTCCTTCCATTGGTTCACCCCTCAAATGGCCGCTACGGCCGGTGCACTGCGCCGATCCCAAGCCAAGAGCCAGATGCTTCCTCCTGGTCTCCCACACAGGTGCAGGGCCCAAGCACTTGGGCCATCCTCCACTGCCTTCCAGGCCACAGCAGAGAGCTGGACTGGAAGAGGAGCAACTGGGACAGAATCCGACGCCCCAACTGGGATTAGAAACCAGGGTGCCAGCGCCGCAGGTGGAGGATTAGCCTAGTGAGCCACAGCACTGGCTGACACAAACACTTTTTATTACAGAATTTAGTGCTGATTAGAGAATAACACTGACACAGAATTGTATGAGTATCTTTGCATATCATGCATTCTTAATTTAAAGAGATTTGGTCTTATATTGACAACTGCAATTAATAGGCAGAATCTAACTAGGGTAATAAGCTGGTATTCTTTATCACAGCAGTGCAAGAGTTCGAGTTGAAATCACAAATGATCTACACTTGTATGTTTCTCTTTCTCTTTCTTCCCTCTCCCATTCTCTCCCGGTTTCATTCCTCAAGGGTTAACGTTTTGGAAACTCCACAAATGGCCCCTTACCAGCTATTTTAGAACTACCTCTACAACAACCTCTCCTTTGTGCTACTGTTGCTTTCCTGATTCTCTCACTCTCTTCTGTAATTAACCTTACTATTCTTAGCTACAGTGCACAGATCTCGTGCCAGGCTTCTTCAGGATTCTATTTTATATTTCAATGGCTAGTTACTGTTGGATTTTCTCCTGGGAAAGGATCTATAATCACTCAGTTACATTAATGATGAGGATGACTCAATTCTTCCCTACAACTCCCTTTTCATTCTGCTAATGTTTGGCACAATTAATCCTCTGAGCCTGGCAACTTGAACTGCAATAATACGCTGGCAGCCCAACGTGCCACAATGTTAGTCATGAGGTGTGTGCATCAGTAACCAATGAAAATGCAAGCTTCCACTAACAAAAATGTTTGTAGGTGTTTCCTGGGCTTTCTTTCCTAAGAGGATGTATATACTCCCCATAAGAGATGATTTTCCCACAGCTGTGCCATGCACTGACTCACTTCACCATAACATGCAGATCACGTGACAGATACATTGGACAACAGATGCTGGAGGACACACTGCACTATTGAAAAACCACAACAGAAAGCCTGAGACTGCTCACCCTGCCCAGACCATATAGGTGCCTTTTTTGCAGCAGAAGTGAAACAGCAAGACCAAGAATGTTTTTGGGAACAGAAAATCATGCACTAATTTCATGAAAATCAAATATCTTGGTCCTAAACATGCACACCCAGCTAAAGCTATCTTTGGTGGCACGGACACGCAGGCATGGATAACTTATAAAATAGGGCCACGTCATTCATGGGTAAGAGGTGCAACAGATGTGGCTGCAAAGAACTGTCATTATAATTCCACAAATAAAATCTATTCTTGTGAATGGGGGAATAGAAAAACCTCCCTCTCTCTTTCACCATTAGAGTTCATTAAGCATGCAAAAGTGGGATTTTTAGATGTTTAGACAAGCTGGTCCTGTACTGAGGTACACATCTTCTTCCCAAGGGAAAGATGGGAATGTTGGAGCCTCCAAGATTTGCAGGTATTATTGAGGTGATTGTCTCAGAGGGGTGATGTGTGAGACAGCTCAAAACTCTAATGCCAAAATTATCACTTGATTCTGTAGTACTTACCTCTTGCAGTTGGCTTAAAATTCACACTATTATTTCTACTCTCTTGGGTAGAAAACTGGACTCTGTCTCAGGAGATCATCTCTGAAATGTTCTTGTGTTAGTAAGGTTCAGGATAGGGCCCTTCCTCACCAATTATTATGCAATTTCATGATCTCTGTGTTTGGAAATGTGAATAGACCACAAGGGAATAAACACAGGGCAGAGATATTTCATTTTTCTGGGTAAAGGTGTGTACATGCAAATAAAATGCCATGAAAAAGGAAGTGTGGTGTACAAAGGAAGGCTTTGTTTCCTTCGCATTATAGTTGTCTTTGTTTGTACCAATACCACTTTGACATATAAAGAAAGCTAAATTGATACAAATTATTTTTTCTATAACTCCTTGATTCCAGGGTGCATTGCTATCAACACAAATTTTGCAACATACCAGAAGATACGATATTCAATTAAAAATAAATAAAACATAACTGGGCAGGGAAAGCTAAAACCAAACAGTTGTCTAGAAAGTAACCCAGTACTGAAGCTAATTGTGGTGGAATGAGAAGGCCATGCCAAGATGGCCGCTGGCAACAGAAACTGCAGGGCAACAGGCTGTGATTGGATGGCTTCGGAAACTGCCTGGCAACAGGCTGTGATTGGTTAGGGCATAGACCGCCCTGTGACCAGATTGGCTGCCTTGGCTATTTAAGCTGCTGTGCCAACTGAAATAAACGAGTCTGAGAGCTGCTCGCCTCTGGCCAGCTTTTGCCCGACTCCCGGGGTCTGTGTGGTGACTCCGCGCCTCTTGCCCCCACCACGCTCCTCCTCTCAGAACGAATGAACCTCAACATCTGGCACGCCAACGTGACTGAGAGACAGCGTGTCAGACTGGCAAGGTTCCCCCTTAATTTTGGCAAGAAGGCCCCTCGGTGTTTTGTGTGCTGTTCAGTTCTGTGAGGGTGAGCACAGAACCCCCTTCTATGCCCCTTTCCTTATCCTTGTCCTCGGTGTAAGTGACCCCAGGTTAGGCACACACTGCCCAGAAGAGTAACGCTGCTTCTCGGCTCCACCTTTTACTTTTGGTTCACCTGGCAAATTCACCTAAGGGACTGATCATCCCAGAATTCAGAACCAAGTCATCTTCCCTCACTCGAGAGAGGTGACACTCCAGATACACCATGTGGGCATATGGCCTTGACCTAACGAATCAAGGAAGTCCCGCACTAAGCACAGGACATACTTACGATCTGATACACTACTGTCTGTTCGTCTAATGTAGGGAAACCCCTGCATAATGCCATCAGCCGCTGAGTTGCTAGGAATTTGTTTTGTTATGGCAGCAGTGCTGTGGGTGTCTTTCCTTTAGCTAGAGTTGGCATGGTGTGCTGCTCTTAAACACACAAACATGGGAAAGATAACCCCCTCTCAGAAGAGCACACATATTACCAAACACAGTGAATCTGTGAGTGATCAGAGCCTGACACTCCAGGCCGCTGCCTCACAGGCAACAGTTGATGACTTAGGGAGAGAGAGCTCAGACAGTGAAAATGACATGACAGCAGACAAGGCAGCAATGCCTAGTCAGCCACCCCGCAAATACCCGTGGGATGAACTTAGACAACCTCGAGGTGATAACCCATGCGAGGTCATCCCATCCACACCCAGTGTGGATCCTCACATTTGTGGCAGATTCCAGACACCCCAGGCTCTCAGGGCAGCTGCTAGACCCCATCCCACCCGCATGCTTGCCGTTAATGTAGTAGCGGATGCAGAATTCAGGCCCTGGATTCCAATGCCTGTAAAAATGCTTCTGTAAACCAAGGGTCGAGGATATGTTTGTGTCTTTCCAGAGAATGTGGTACAGCCCATTTGGGTACCAGCCAGAAACATCAAGCCTGCAACTGACAGTCAACCAGAACCAGCTGAACAAGACTGAGAGTCCGCCTTGTGAGCAGACACACCTGCCCTATCACCCTACTCTGAGAAACTGCCACAGCCACATCCATTACTGTTTTATACCCCACTAGCTCTGGTCAGCCACTCAAACAGCCCACAGCCTGCGTGCAGTCATGCCATTCCTGATTACCATTGTTCCTTATTCCTACCCCCATCTGAGCAAGTACTCCTGTGGTCTCCCGTTTTGAGCGCTGGTTAGTCAACGATGGGTAAGATCCCTAAGACAGGCACAGCGTGTATGGAGACCACATGGAAATGGGGTCAACAATTGTATGGGCAAGAATCATGCCTCCCGTTGCTCAAAAATAAACAAAAAGGGGGAAATGTGATGGAATAAGAATGCCGTGCCAAGATGGCCGCTGGCAACAAACTGCCCGGCAACAGGCTGTGATTGGTTAGGGCATAGACCACCCCTTGAACCGATTGGCTCCCTTGGCTATTTAAGCTGCTGTGCCAACTGAATAAACTCTCAGGATGTAACTATGTAAAGAGATAAGAGTGAAACATCCTTTAAGTTGTTAGAGAACGTTAGAATGCTAAGTAAGGAGCTTGGAGGAAAGACAACTATTTCAACTGTAATATATAAGTCACTGTCAGAAACCAAGTTTTAACACTACTGTGTTTCAGCCACCCAAATAACAGAACACAGTGAGAATTCAAATTGCCACTTTTTAAAAAAGGTAAGCTTCTGACAGTTCCTATATATTTTACAGTAACCTTTCCTGAACAATAGAAAACAAGAATTACTGCTATTAAGACTGCAGGAGAGATCATATAGTGACTGGAAATTCTCAGTTATAGAAAAGGTTCAAATTGAAATTCAGGCAATCTTATAAGTAACTTGGACACAAGACCAACTTGGTATGACATTATTAGAGGAGAAACTGAGGCAAATGCATGTCTAAAAGGTGTGTATAATGAAAAAGAATATGGGTTTTCAAGTCCAGGTCATCTAGGTTTAAATCTTGGCTCTATCATTTATTATCTATGTGATCCAGATCTTCATGGGCCTCAGTTTCATCAAATGTGAAAAAATGGAGAAAATTACACTGTCTCTGAATTGTTGTGAAGTTTCAATAGGTCAACATTTGGGAAGGTACGAGTCTTAATTCCTGCTACATAATAGGTTCAGTTTTTCTTTCATTACTGTAATAGTCCCTTCCATAAGGAATGATATTCAGCACTGACAAAGTCTATTTCACTCTTAAAATACCATTCACATGGGAAGAGCCTTCCTGTTGTTCCCTTAATCCAGAGGAGACGTCAATTGGGGACTGAATGGGTCTTGTCACCCCTTCTTACTAAGCTGTCCTTCTCTACTCTGCGGATAAGCATCAAAAACCAGGCACAGAGCAACCCCAGAAATGCAAAAACAGGCTACACAACCTTGAAGGGGAGAAGTGAAACATGTACCCATACATGTATGTTAACATACACAACACACATGCACATACCTTAAAAACTTTAACCTTCGAATTGTTGTCATTGTTCCTCAGACCAACATATTATGTTCATACAACACAAATATTAAGTTCCTGGAGCTGAATGCTTTAAAATGGTTTTCATGTGAAATGGATCAATAAACTTAACAGAACTCATGCATTATAGGAGATTGATGAGAGAAGATCAACAGCATGTTAACATTAAGCTTTAACATTAAGCTCACCTGAGAGGTTAAAATAGTTGATCATTAATATTACATATTTAATAGGAACAATATAATATACCAATTTAATTTGTAGTAAGATGTGAAGAACTTCATTTCAATTTTTATTTTTTAGAAGTTAGAATTTTAATTATCTTTCCTAATAACAGGTTGTTCTCAAATCAAGAATTACGTGAATTTCATGATGAAAATAAACATATTAACTATTGAAACACTTTATTTTTAAAATGCACGCTTCCAGTTTTTATTTTTAAAGCTTTTTTTATTTGACAGGTAGAGATATAGACAGTGAGAGAGAGAGACAGAGAGAAAGGTCTTCCTTCAGCTGATTCACTCCCCAAATGGCCGCTACTGCGGGCACTGTGCCGATCCGAAGCCAGGAGCCAGGTGCTTCTTCCTGGTCTCCCATGCGGGTACAGGGGCCCAAGCACTTAGGCCATCCTCCACTGCCTTCCTGGGCCACAGCAGAGAGCTGGAGTGGAAGAGGAACAATTGGGACTGGAATCTGGCGCCCGTATGGGATGCTGGTGCCGCAAGTGGAGGATTAACCAAGTGAGCCACGGCACCGGCCCGCACGCTTCCAGTTTTGAAAAGACTTTAGCAGTGTCTCCCTGGTCTATTATTTATGATGGCAACATCTGCATTCTCTTATTGGATACAGAGTCATTTTTTTGGCAGGTCTTCCTCTGGACCTGTGGATGTGCTGCTCATTCTAGCCTCACCTGCCAGGCTGGTCTTGCTGCACCTGGGATCTTGGCATACACAGCATTTAGTGAGATGGCAATTAAAACATGACAAGCAAGCAGCATCTCCTTTGCAATTCAGGGCTCCCACAATGCAGCCAGAAATATGTACTTGAAAGCAGGAAGCAACAGGTTTCAGAATTAATGCAAGAGAACATAAGATGGAAAAATGGGAAAGGAGAATATTATAGGAAGGGATAAGAGAAGGGAAGAAAGGGCAAATCAGAGAAGGAGAGAACAAATGTTGAAGAGAACTGGGAAAATGCAAAATTTAGAAATGATGATATATTTCTGATAGTAGGGGCAGGCAGGAAATGATTATGAATGAGGACTATCAGGAAATGTTTTTTGTTTGTTTGTTTGTTTGTTTGTTTTGTTTTTGGACAGGCGGAGTTAGTGAGAGAGAGAGAGACAGAGAGAATGGTCTTCCTTCCGTAGGTTCACTCCCCAAATGGCTGCCTTGGCCAGCGCTGCGCTGATCCGAAGCCAGGAGCCAGGTGCTTTCTCCTGGTCTCCCATGCATCCTCCACTGCCCTCCCAGGCCACAGCAGAGAGCTGGACTGGAAGAGGAGCAACTGGGATTAGAACCCAGTGCCCATATGGGATGCCAGCACCCCAGGTGGAGGATTAACCAAGTGAGCCACGGCGCCAACCCCAGGAAATGTTGTTAATCAATGTCAGTCTCCCCTAGGTGGACTGTTTCTTTCTTATCAATTCTCCTTTATTCAGCAGCCTGATTTTTAGAAGCAATCATGGAATAAGAGTGGCCCAAGGTTTTTGGAATACCCAACTTTCAGAAGTTAAAAACCAGTTATGGTCAGTAACCATACAGAATTGCAGAGGCATGAGTAATCTTCCTGTTTTAATCAGAGAATCATTTAATTAGGGTATAGCTCTCGTTTTACCTAAACCATGGTAGACCTATATTAGTGGTAGAACTAGTCTGGCATATGCCTAGAGGTAATGGGAGAAAGGCCAGCCTCAAGCAGAAGGTGTGTTGGGAAGATTCTGAGGTAAAGCTCAATATGGGCAGGTCTAGTGAGATTATACAGAATCTCAAACTATAGAAACAGGGTTTCAAGTAGTCCTTCAGTAGGAGGCTCCACGATGAGAGTATCACTTTAAGAAGATTACTGTAGGGATCAGGTGGAAGGTGACTGGGGCACAGAGTCAATTATGAGGGTGGTACAGGTTTTTGGAAACAGGTAAGGCAGATGAGGCTATATATGTACTTATCAAGAGGCAGCCTCACAAGCTAACCGATGTTCTCTTTTCTAACGGCTCACCGTGCAGCATCTGTTTCCCTTTGCTCAATTTCTCTCATTGGATTTCTTGATAATGGGAACTAGTACCACCCTGTTAATCCCTGAGGACTATTTAAAAATTTATGCCTCTAGAGCAAACAAACTCAAAGAACAAACCTATAAATTCTAACGTCTTCTGTGAGCTTATTATTATTCCCAAAAGGGATTATGTGCTTTTTATTGTCAACTTCAATCATTTTTTCATTTTTGAAGAATAACTGTATTCTTAATACATTTTTTCTGCAATTTCTTACCAATTTCATTAGTTAAATCCAAACTTTATTTTATTTCCTCAGCGTATTTCTTATAGTTCTCAATCCTCCCTGCTGGTTTTCTGTACCTACCATAAAGCACATTATGCACATAAAACGTATTTTTTCCTTCTCTCCATATTTTTAATGAAGAAGATTAAACTGGAGCGCAAAACATTGGTAACACACTAATGACTGGACAGTTTGGGAAGTACTGTTAGCCAACTCTTAGGTTAAGGGGTAAAATCAGTTAAAACTCAGGTTTTTTGGGTGGGGCAAGATATGTTAAGATGTTAAGAAACATTAAGAAATGCTAAGAATGTTAAGATATTAAGAATGCTAAGAAAAATAAAATACTGCTTCAATTTGCATTTCCATTCCTCTTACAAAGATTTCGATAAAGAGCCAGATGTTGCAAAGCAGTAACCAGGACTCCTTGCCTAATTTTATGTGATGCCTATAGGGTTTTTGCTGAGTCCTTGGCCAAGTTTACAGTCTTAATTCTAACAGTTTGCAGCTCTTCAGGTTGTCACTGCAGGAATCCTAATACAATAGGCAAGCAGATCAAGTCGGCTGATGCGATCCTATTTTCTGACCTTTACCAACAACATTACAGGGATCAATTATTTTCATTGCCTGGTGGAGTGTCAAGGAAAGCTGGTTTACAAATGTAGTAGAAACAATATGATGACTCTGTGCAAAGTGTGGGCATAGAGAGGCAGTGTGCCAGAGAGGAGAGATGAAAGGTGGGCAGGGAGATGAGGAGCAACAAAGAAAATCTCAGGTTTCTGCTTTGGCCCAGTGCTGCCAGGCAATGTGAGAGGTGATAGATGATCAATTCTACTCTGCTTCTGAAAAGCCTAAGAATATAAATCTTAAGAACAATGGGAATCACAGCTTCTTCATCACCTACATAGAGCAGTAGCAAAAGCAATTTTGGGTAAAAGAGGCATCGTTCCAGAGACCCTTTTGTGGAATGAGCTAGCAGCCTATGAGTCATGGTTGTTTTTTCTCTTTTCAGGGAAGAGCTTGCAGACTATAGTAACTGTCTCATGCTGCTGCATTTTAATGGGGGAATATGTACAAAGCATGGCCTTGCAATTGACACCATTCTGCCTAAACATGTTTTTCATCTAGTAATGTCACAGTTCAAAATGCTAATGCCTCACTCATTTATTTTGAGCCTTCTCTTACATTATCTGTGACTCTTTCTGATTGTGTACCAAAGGACGTAGAGTACACATTGGTTTACTAAAAAGAATATTCAGGAACCCAATGTGAGCCTACGGTATATAACTTTATGGTCATACTTATTAGTTCTTGCCTTTTTAGTATAATGCCAACCAATGTGGTAAGCTTTCTTTATGAGAAGAAATCAGAGGGATGAAGAGGTCAGGGAACATGTTCACATTCACGCAGCCATTAAGTTGAATATAGATTCCCATCACAAGGAACAGAAACAATGCCCAACTTCTCTGGGAGGTCTTGCATGCTGGAGTGAAGTACAGTCTTCTGAGAGTGACAGGACCTCCCTCAACAAGGTAACTTCTCCACAATCAGCTGAGTGACAGGGCACTCCCTCTCCACCCCTGGAGAAAAGGGGTGATGCATAAAATTGCCTACGGACCCCAGGGTTTGATTGCTCCCTGGATAATCACTGGTGTAACAGCCTTATTTGATTTTTATTATAATTTAATCTCTCCCCCAAAGCATTTTCTAATTGTGCCACTACCCTGTTACAAAACAGAATCAAAAACAATATCTTTTATTGTATCTCCCAGTCTGTTGGCAATTACCTCAAGTTTCAATTCATTCCCCAGGCCCCTCTTCCTTTTTCCACTTCTGAAGTTCTGAGTTTGGAGTTGCTGCCGACCTGTTTACAATCACTCCCCTCTCCCTGGCTTTTCTTCTGTGTAACTTTGCCTCCTCATTAGTGCATCTCCTCCTTAGCCCATCTCCAGTATTTTATTTCTTTTTGTTTTAAAGATTTATTTATTTATTTGAAAGATAAAATTACAGAGAGAGGAAGAGACAGAGAGAAGAGGTCTTCCATCCGCTGGTTCACTCCCCAATGGCTGCAAGGCCACAGCTGAGTTCATCCGGAGCCAGGAGCATCTTCTGGGTCTCCCACATGGGTGCAGGGGCCCAAAGACTTGGACCATCCTCCGCTGCTTTCCCAGGCACATTAGCAGAGAGCTGGATTGGAAGTGGAGCAGACTAGACTCAAACTGGTGCCCCCATGGGATGCTGGTGCTTCAGGCCAAGGTTTTAACTCACTGCCCCTCAGTGTTGGCCCTCCAATATTTTTTACCTATCTTCCTTATGCTCAAATAATTCTATTATTGGTCACTGTATATGTTTTACACTCCCCCTCCCCAACCCATACAGACCTTACAGGACTTTAAAAAATCAAACTCTGTATTATAATTTTGTGGTAAGCCCTTTAAAAGTACTTTTTGAAATTGAGACATAAAAAAATCAAATTCTGAAGTATCATATTATTTAGATGGAGTAGCTTAAGTGCATTTCAATTTACTTTTTACAAAAGTAATTTAGACTCTTCAGTGCCTTCATTAAATTTGTCTCTCCCCTTTAAAATTTACTTTTATATACTTGTGGCTGCATACTGGTTGAGACATTTTTATTGCTCTTTTATTTGATGTCGATTATCCTTTTAGTCTCACAAAACCCATCTCATCGTTTAGTTCTGGGAATAAACTTCAAGCATCTTATGCCTTCTTAAAACAGTGGGTGGGTTCCCATGTAAGCAGCTTTGTATATCAGATGCCCAAATCCCGATATTGATTCTTATTGCCAAAGGACTCTCATTTGAGCTATTTCTCTGGAGAAATTGGTTTGGAGTTATAGGCAAGACCCCTAAGAGTACTGGGAGAGGAACAGTTTTCCATACTAAGCTCCACTACACAAGAGAGCCCTTTGATGAGGGTACAATGTGAGCCCAAATTTCCTCTTTGTGAGCATTGCATGCTAGTCAATGTGCCAAGAGAAATGCCCCTATAGATATTGTCGGGTTTTTTTTTTTTCTGTCCCATCAACTTGTCAAATCAGAGCAACAATAAATTTGTGAGGCAGCTAGCTTTCCCTGGTCATCAGGGAATTCAATTTTTCCTTCCAGCTATATAATAAATAGTGCTGAATTTAATGATTTCTTTTTATTCTTTGCATAGCTCTCCATTACGTAGCTTCTCTTTATTTTTAAGTGTATTTATTTTCATCTACTTGAAAGGCATTGTTAGACACACACACACACACACACACACACACACAGAATCTTCCATCAGCTGGTTCACTCCCCAAATATAGCCAGGGCTTGGCCAGACCAAAACTGGGAGTCAGTGTAACTCCATTTGCATCTCTCACATGGGTGGCAGGGGCAGAAGCAATTGGGCCATCATCTACTGCCTCCCAGGATACACTAGCAGAGAGTTGGATCAAAACTGTAACCTACACTATAATACTGGATGCTGGTCTACCAACCAAGTGGCAGCTTAATCCTCCAGGACATGACACCCACCCTATTATGTAGTTTCAATCAGCAACCAGCACAGTGTCAGGTTTTCATGTTTATCTAAGAGTGGCATCTCTCTAAATGAACCCTCCATGCACTTACTTATCTAATCCTTGCTGAATCTTCGCAGGCTGGACCAAACTCTGATACAGAGGAGTTTTGCCAGTACTATGGGGAAATTCATACTCAAGAGAACCTAGGACATGGCAAGCAGAATTGCAATGGGTGTAGGGGGGCTGAAACAGACTCTCCTGATTTACCTGAGTCAGGTACCTAAGGTTTGCTCTACACCCAGATAAATCTCTCCTATGCTAGGTTTCCATAAGCAACACAACATTTATATTGAGTATCAAATTGTTTAAGATGCTCTCAAACCACCACAGGTTTCCCTCATCTAGTATCCCATGGCTCTACAGAATGTGTTCTGGAAGGAAAAATTTAAGAGAGCTAATATACTAAGAATCAGTATTTGTGTCAGAATGTAGGCTCAAATGCCCTAATAAATATGGAGAAGAGCCTGGTAGTCTATGCTGTTGTACCCATGGTGTGGGCAGAACATGCTGATTTCTCCTCTATGTCTGCACACATTTGACCAGCAAAAAAAAAGCACCCAGACAGAGGACCTGAATCAGAAAACACGCTCCAGTGGAAATGTATGCTCTAAATTACCAAACAAAGTTGCTCCATGGTCTGTGGCTTAATTAGATGCTGCGAGGCGGACTGAATTGCTTAGTTCTCCAGGTAGCATTGTCCTTTTGACTAAGCTTTCATACTAATTAATTGGCCTGCTGCTGTATTTCAGGAGGGGATTCTCAAAGATTGGTTACTAGGACATTTTAGTTTGATAGAAAGGAGAGCCCACTGAGATTCTGTTTCCTGTTACACAGAACTAGTTTTTTTTTTCTTTTTCTTTTCCTTTTTCATTATATTTCTTATACTTTTTCTGTAGGTACAGAAACATAAGATTTTATTTTGCCATTGAAGCTTGTGTAGGGTACCTGCTGTTTATAGCTATGCCTTTGAGAACTAGATTAGTGGCATTGTGGTGAGTTTTGGAGAGTAAAGAGGTTGATTAAAATCTTTTACCTATCTCTCAAAAATAAAAGTGAACCCCTGGATGGAGTTTATTATGCAGCAGTTAGTCTCCTAAGTACTTAGCTCATTTTAACTCATTTAATCTTCACAGTACTATCCTAAGGTAGATGTGTTATTATTATTGTTATTATTCCCATTAAATAAAGTAACTGGGAAAAAAATAACTGGGGCAGTGCTCCAGGTTACATGGACAAGAAGTGAGGAGGCCAACATTCCAAACCAGGCCAGAGAGCTTGATTTAACCACAATACATAACAATGCCTCTCAGAAAGATATAGACTAGAATTAGATATAAGGATATTTTTTAAAATGCACAGAAATAGAACTAAATAATACTCAAATTCATTAATTGCTTTCAGAATATGCATTTTTGACAAATATTTTGAAGACCTCCTCATATACCAATTTCAACCATTTTGCTCCAAAACACATCTTTTATTCCATTTTGCACGAACTGTTTGAAGTACTTCCATGTATGTGGGGATGGAGCCTATAAATGGGAGGTTAGTCATGTCTACATGGTGAAATCAAGGAAAGCTTTGCGATTTGATAGTCACATATATTGACTGTTTTGTAGCTTTGATCATTGAGATCCACAGGCTGTCTGGCCTTGGACTTCTAGTACGGTGAAGAATGTTCTCTGCATAGAGCAGACTGGAGCACAAACATGAAAACTAGGAGCATACGATTATATTTTTAAGTCTCACAATCTTGCTCTCCCTCCTTGCTCTGGTTGTCAGCTCTCCTCTGAGGAATTAATCTTCTGTGGATCACCAGGAATCAGGAGCACAGTTAACTCATAACTGTGGGAGGCCTGCTATGCCACAATGCTGGCCCCTAATGATACTTTAAATAGAATGAGTACTTTCCTATGCCCCAGGGACTGCTAGGTACTTAACATATCTTTATTGTTTTATTTAACCCTTAAATAACCTTCTAAACTAGACAATATTATTATTTGCATTTTTACAAAGTACCTGAGGCCAAATCAAATAAAGAAAGTAAAGACCAAAGAAATGAAGGCACTGCTTTGGATTTTAGCAGATAATAAGTAAATGTTCCTTCATTTTTCAGTAAACTTGGTTACAGAAGGGTTAACAGAATTTGCTGAATTATGATTAAGATGAGCTATTAATGCTGTTCACAAAAAGACAGATTTGGTGAGGTGAAGATAGGTACAAGGCCTCATATACCATGGGAAGAAAATAACTTGTGAGATAATTCTTGTGATAATAACTTGTGAGGAAATTCTAATTGCTCAATTGTTATGCTGAATTAATCTACCACTAATATAATACTGTATGTATCACAGGAATTTATCAGAGCTTTCTAAATTAAAATCTCTGATGATTAATCATTTTTTAATGTTTTGATAAAAAGATGAAGAAGTTAGAGCAAAGTGGTTTTTGTCTTCTTTTAAAAGAAACAGATTGGGGCTGATATTGTGGCACAGCATGTTAAGGCACTGCCTGAAATGATGGCATTCCACATTGGAGAACTCTGCTTCTGATCCAGGTCCCACTAATGTGCCTGGGAGGCAGCAAATGATGGCCCTAATGCAAGGGCCCCCGCTACCCACTTTGGAGACCCAGATGGAGCTCTGGGCTCCTGGCTTTGGCCTGGCCCAGCCCCAGCCTTTGCAGCCATTTTGGGGAGTGAACCAGCAGATGGAAGATTCTCTCTGTCTGTCTGTCTCTCTTCCCCCATCCCCGCCCTGTTGCTCTGTCTTTCAAATAATTTTTAAAATAAAGTAAGAGAAACAAATCAGAATGTATGAAAATGTCTTCTGTGTGAATAGATTCCAACTTTGTTTTCCAGGATGCCTCATGGTATATGAAATGCTAAAGACCAGTCAGCATTTCCCTATCATTGGAATTCTGTAAGTATAGTTATGAATTTCATATCTCAAACCCTATTCTTAGAGGAAACATCTTCTTTTCCTTCAAAAACATGTCCAGAAAATTTCAATAAGAAAAAAGGAGACATTTCATGTGCAAAGGAAGGTTAACATGAACCAGCACAAATGTCTGTAAGGACAGAACATTGTTCTTGGTATGCAACATAATAAAGAAACAGAAGTAGCAAGAATAATCAACATCCATTAAATCCTTACCACATGCTGCAGACTTTTCTAAGCACTTCACTTGTATTATTTCATTTAATGCAACAAAAATACCAGACAACCACAGTCATTGTTTGCATTTTATGATTCTGTAAATAAAGCAAGAATGGCTAATAACTTTCCCAAGTTCTGAGAGCAAGTGGTGGAGCCAGGAGACCATATTCTGCATTTGTGTTTTTCACCACCTTCTCTCCTGCTTCTTCTTTATCATCATCATCATACTGAGAGCAGGGTTACATTAGCTCTGCAGAAATCCTTAACAGCAAATCCCAATTCTAAGGTGTGGCTAATAATACTATCTGAAGCTGACATTGTGATAATCTACATGAGAGCTACAAAACCCTTTGAAGTCATTTGGAAATGCTTATTCTATGAATCCATGGTGCTTCCTTGAGCTCTGCCAACTAGACAAAAATGTTAAGCAATGTGGTATCCTGCGTTTACCAGTGTATTAAATTTCCATCTGTATTGGATACCTGTGAAACACAGAACGGCCCATGGTGCCCACAGAAGCAATGGTGTTACCTGGTGTAGCACACAACAATGATGGTGACTGCTGTAGAACACTTTCTCACTTGCAATTTTTAACTGAACAGACGGAGTATGAATTTAAGACAATAGTGATTTGTCTTCTAAAAACACCCTATGCTGTAGGCTTCAGAAGGCCAGAGAGGCCTCAAGTTAACAAGCTATAAGGAGAACAGCAGTGAGGTGAATTAATTTCATACCATCTGTATCCTGTTTATTCATTCTCAGTAAAACCTCTAGGTCCTCCACTAACAGCTAAACAGAAAACCTTAGAAATCCTTTTCCTGGAAGGTGAAGAGTTAAAATTAGAAGCCTCTTACATAATATTTTATATGTTTATTTAAAAAATCTTTGACAGAAATTCACTTGAGCATGTTTCTCTTGCCGGGAGTTCCTTCTTCCCACCTGCCTTGGAGCATTTTTATTTTGTACTGATTCAGATTTGGAATGACTTATGCTTGAGAGGTTGCTTATTTGCTTTTCTTTCAAAACTCACTGGAATGTCCCCTGATCATAGCCCACATTCATAAGATTCCACATTTAATTTCTCCTCTATTTGACTATTACTTGATAACTAGATATTTGTGTCATCTGTGGATATGATTAAAATTTCCTTCTTCCTCATGGTGTTGAATCACCCTTCTTAAGCATACATTGAGACATTCCACAGAAATGGGCTAAATACCAGATGCTGTAGAATTCAAGAGCAATCCTCTTTGCAACTTAAACTAATGCATATATTTTTCTATAGTCACTACACTTTTTTACCATATAAGAAGGCCCACAGTGTCTATATTAAATTTCAATGAAGTGAAAGCTTCATGATTTAATACATACAAGCAAAAATAATAAATATCTACTATCATAGGGATATATTAGTTAAAGGAAAAGACGAGAATGATTAGGCCCTACTTGGATTCAGTGAAATGATGAGAGAATCTTAAAGGATGTACTACTGAATATGATGTTTTTCTTATTTTTGATGAATTCTCTTTTCCTCCAGAATGAAATGGGCCTTGAAATTAAGGAGAAATCATCCCATTAACCTCAAAATACTGAAAATATACTTTAAATAAGTATTTTCACATAGTGTCACGTACTGAGAAAATATCTGCATGTCTACTGAAGTTTCTAGAACTATATCTAGTCCTGGACAAAAATCATATAATAATTTTTATTGTCAGAGACTTATTTAACCAAATTATACTTTAAAATGCAGGAACAGATTACAGCATATATTTTATAGGAAAGGGTTTTCTGAATACGCATATAGGGGCTTCCAAAAGTTTGTGAAAAAATGAGATTGAAGGATAATGCACATTCTTCGTGAGCTTTGTGAAACCCCTTTATTTTATACCAGCCTCTAGATCACATATTATGATCATATAATGTACATTTATTAATATTTATATTCATTACTTGATGAAAGAAAGAATAATAGTGTATTATAATTATGTATATTTAACTTTGGTTACTGCCTTCCCCAAAAGAACTGAAGTTTAAAGAAAAATCCTTGGCATGAAAGATGTAGTTGGAATCTTGAGAACAATGAGGAATCACAACTGCTAATACATGAACATTTCATTCTCCCTTTGTTCCTTCCTTCCTATTTTCTTTTACTTTTTTTTTTTTTTTTTTGACAGGCAGAGTGGACAGTGAGAGAGAGACAGAGAAAAAGGTCTTTTCCGTTGGTTCACCCCTCAATGGTCACTGCGGCCGGTGTGGTGCGGCCGGCACACCGCGCTGATCCAATGGCAGGAGCCAGGTGCTTCTCCTGGTCTCCCATGCTGGTGCAGGGCCCAAGCACTTGGGCCATCCTCCACTGCCTTCCCAGGCCTGAGCAGAGAGCTGAACTGGAAGAGGGGCAACTGGGACAGAATCCGGCGCCCCGACCGGGACTAGAACCCCGCGTGCCGGCGCCGCAAGGCGGAGGATTAGCCTATTGAGCACGGCTCTTTTACTTTTTAAAAAATGCAAATCTTGGACTTAAAAAATTTTTCTAAAGAATTTCGATGCAAATAAAGACAGAAAAATCATAATTCAGGTCCTCAGGCACTTTTGAGATTTTGTACAAGGCACTGAACCAACCCATCCAATGCACTGTATTTGAGATTCTAGAAGGCAATAGTAGTGAGATTACAATGCTCTTGGCATCTCAGCCCCACATCAGAGATCTGGAAAACATACCAGACACATAGGATTTTCACTCTTAGTAAATCTGAGAGAGAGAAAGAGAGAGAAAGAAAGAGAGAGAGAGAGGAGAGAGAGAGAGAGAGAGCCTTTTTCTCAGTACACGTTATTTTCTACTACACTGTCACTTCTTCTGTAATAAACTCTAAAGTTCCTTAGTTCTTGGCATGAACACTGCAAGTCAGGCAAAATTATTTAGCTGTTTGTGACCTGGGGATTGAAGGGTAAAACTCACAAAATTGATTTGGCTAAGAACCCAAAGAGTTTTCCCAGAGGTGAAAGGTTTGTGTACCAGCACAGCAAGCATTGATTTTTGTTTTTTCCTTTTCAGACTTTTTTAGAGTACAACTTATAACTGGGAATACTTCAGTGTACGAGTAATCTTTGCATCTCCCTGACCTTGCTTTGCTCAAAATGCTCATTTCCGCTCCTTTTAGTTTAAATAGAGATTTGCTGACCCTGGATTTCTCTATGTTTTTATCCTACCTCCTAAAATCATCCACAACCAACACACCATCATGCCGATTCTCACAGAATCAGTTCAGGATTCCAGAACTTTCCTTCATATTCTAATTCAATGTATCATTTGCAATTCAAGTGGCTTATGACAGGTGAGAATTCAACCTATTGACAGTGTTTTCCACAATCATAGTCCTTTTGATAATAATAGCGATAACTTGCAGTATATTGTAGCTCCTTTCTCTCATCAGCAGCAGAACCACACTGCACCTTAGAAGCTCTGCAAGTCTTCCACAACTACTAAAGGTTGTCTTGTTTTTCCTCAGTATTAATGGTTTTATGTCATCACAAAGAGAGAGTTGAAAGCAGTCATTTTTCCAAAGAATGTCTAGCATATAAAAATTCCCAAAATGGAACTACAAATAAAATTCTCAAAACTAAGGGATAGAGGTTAGCATTGTGGTATACTAGGCTAATCCTCCGCCTGTGGTGCTGGCATCCCACATGGGTGCCAGTTCTGCTCTTCTTCCAGTCCAGCTCTCTGCTATCCTAGGAAAGCAGTAGAAGATGGCCCAAGCACTTGTGTAGGAAACCTGGAAGAAGCTCCTGGCTTCTTGGGTCGGATCAGCCCAGCTCCAGCCATTGCAGTCATTTGGGGAGTGAAACAATGGCTGGAAGACGTTTCTGTCCTTTCCCTCTCACTGTCTATAACTCTACCTCTCAAATAAATAAATAAAATCTTTACAAAAAACAAACAACTGAAAAAAAAAACAAGGGAGAAATAGTCCTTAAATTTTTAGATTGTTAGTATAAAACTCAAACTGCAAAACCCAAATAAATCACAAAACCCAAAGTACAGTTATATGCTATGTCTTACACACTAGTCCTTACTGCTGACATGAGTTTTAAAATTCTAGAGTACTACAAACATCCAAAAGTAAGAATTTCTAGGTCTTTAATACAATCCACACAGGGACAAATTTTCCATTTTTCTAGATTGCATGATTTTTTTTTTTTTTACCATGTTGTATGAATGTCATTACAATTGTTATTCTATGTGGCCTCATTTTCTTTTAGAGAGGAGAACTGGGTGTCAAATTGGAATTTACATACCTTCTCTAATACAAACAATGAATTATTAGCAAAACCTAATTAGGCATACAATTCACAAAGTAGATATATATGGAAGGGAATTTGGTTTTAAAATGGCAATGATGTCAATAGCTATTGGAAATATAAAATAGTGGTGGAAATCTCAGACCTATGGAATAACTCAAAACTTAGTTATTGTGGGCCCAACTCATCCTAGATGCTAGGGAATAGGCAGAAGTGTTGGTCTAATGTCAATTTTTTTTTATTCCTATGCTCCCTAGAGTGACCAGTCTCTTCGTGGCTGCTCTACCCGAGGGCTCATCATCTCCTATTCATCTGTTGTAATTGATTTGCACTTTGTCCCTTCGTCTCCAGTCTCTCCTCATTCTAATTCATCCCTCACACAGTATCCAATTTTGTTTTTCTAAAATACAGTGCCCATTCAACATCTTCACCATGTCATTTAGAGCCCATCTCAACCCAGCTCCAGATGCCTCCTTTCCCTTACCTAGTCCTTTGTGTTGTAAGTGCACTGGACATTAGTTATTGTCTACTTCACCCAGGCTTCTTGCTTGGTCTGATTCCTACTCATATGCCAATAGCTTTTTAAATTCCATGTTTTCCATGGAGCTTTCCTTGACTTCTCCTTTCTGTTATTACTTTCATTGTTCAGATTTATTCTCTCCCTGCTCTCTTGAGGGAAGAGAGAGAATAACCAATAACCAAACTGTGCCCTAGTAATCAGCTGAATGGCCTATCTCATCTACAACAGGAAATGAAACCTATTTGTTTCTGCATCCCAGTACCTAGTGGTGGGGTGGTGCAGGTGAATGAAAGAAAGGGGAACTAAAAAATAAAACTCAGGGCATATTCTAAATTCAGATGTAAATTTCTCCAATTATTGGACCAAATTAGGTACACCTATGTATCTATTGGCCAGTCTGTGTGTGTTTGTATATATGTGTATGTACATGTTTGCTTTTATATTCTGTATTTTATTATCCTTACTTCTTTACTTTTTTTAGTATATGTGCTGCTGAAGTGAGCACTTCTTTATTATTTTTTAACTGAAGGAGAGAGAAAGACAGAGAGGCAGATAGAAAGAGACAGAGACACAGAGAGAAACAGAGAAAAAGCTACTTAGAAAGCCCCCTTCCTAAGACCTGCAACCTGGCTGAGCCAGGCTGAAGCCAGGAGCCAAATACTTAGTCCAGGTCACTTCCATGGGTGATAGAGACCAAATTACTTGAACCCTCACCCACTGTGTCCTAGGGTCTGCATTAGCAGGAAGCTGGAATTAAGACCATAGGCAGGACTCAAACCTAGGCACTCCAATATGGCACATGGATCTCTTAATTGACATCTTACCCATTAGGCCAAATGCCTGCTCCTTTTCTACTCTTAATTATTTTTTTCTTAATATGTTTGGAATATTTTTGAGCTTTTTTTTTTATCATTCAGCAAAGCAGAGATATGTGAAATATAAAACAGAAAGTGATGCCTTTATACACTAAAATTTTGTTAATAAATAAGGAAAGATTTAGGTGTTTTAATATGCTGTAATTACTAAATCAAGAATGAATTTTCAAATTTAAGAAGGCAAAAACCAAATAAGGCTGAAACAAAAAAATGATTAATTAGAAATTTTAATTATAATAGTTCATCTTATTATTAGAAGGATGTGTTTGCATATATTATTTGCATGAACTTTCAAGAGCAAGTGAGAGAAAAAAAAAGAGCAAGTGAGAACCATATCAAACAGATGGATGAAGGAAAAGAGAGAGAAAGAGAACAAAAGCAAGAATGAGAATGAGAGAGATAGGGAAGGAAGGGGGAGAGAAAGGTTTAAGTTTCTGACTTGAAACAAGTTAGCCAACATGTTTCACACGATATTTCGGCTTAAAATAGAAAACTGAAGTTCAGAATACAATGTTACATAATAAGGGAATACTGATGCTTTTCTATAGACTTACAAACCCATTACCTAAGATATTATTTATAAGCAAAAAACAACGAATTTTTAAATTTATAAAATTAACTTTTTAAAAATCTCAGGTGTACCAATGTTGAATTAATCTTTATCCTGGTTTTATGACAGTGTCACATTGCTGATCTATGCATGCCTCTCTTTAATTCATTAAACCATTTATTCATTGACTATATTAATAATATAACATGTATCCATGACCCAGACACATAATGCTAAAGAGAGAATATTGATAATAGCTTATACATAGACATTTTGTTCTCTGCTAGTCAATCCTCAACCTGCAGGACCCACTTACCTGAATACCGTGTTAATTGTGCCCTAGCTTCATTTATTTTTCAGTTTTATTTCACATTTATTTATTCTCACAGTTGTTCCATCCTAAGGCAGAAGATGATTTTCTAGTTTTTAATACAATCTTGGAGAGTTCTTGCATTAATGACACAATTTTTAGTTTTCCCAGTTTAATAAAAAATATTTATATCTTCTGGTAAATATTTTTTTCTTATTTTTTTTTTTTGACAGGCAGAGTGGACAGTGAGAGAGAGAGACAGAGAGAAAGGTCTTCCTTTGCCCTTGGTTCACCCTCCAATGGCCGCCGCGGCTGGTGTGCTGTGGCCGGCGCACTGCGCTGATCCGAAGGCAGGAGCCAGGTGCTTATGCTGGTCTCCCATGGGGTGCAGGGCCCAAGCACTTGGGCCATCCTCCACTGCACTCCCTGGCCACAGCAGAGAGCTGGCCTGGAAGAGGGGCAACCGGGACAGAATCCGGCGCCCCGACCGGGACTAGAACCCAGTGTGCCGGCGCTGCAAGGTGGAGGATTAGCCTAGTGAGCCTCAGTGCCGGCCCCTGGTAAATATTTAAATCCACACTGCAAGTTTTCTAGATTCTCTGAAAAATGCCTATTTCATGTATTTTTTTCCTTTGAAATATGGGCAGCCACATATACTATAAGAGTGATATAAAAACAAAAAAATTTCCAAAACCAACTTTAATTAACGTATGTTATTGACTTAATCTGTGTGTTAACAAGGAGCAATACCACTCTACCAAATAGTGAGGCAGTAAGTATATTTGAGATCTCAGTCCCCTTTCTCTTCGTGATTTGCAATATGATTATGAGTTGAGGCTAACCTTTTTACTAAAAGAGACCAAATGGTTTATTGATTAGTTTATGGATTGGGTTTTCCTCAGTCTCTTTATATGCTTTAATTTCTGCCTCAACAAAATGTATATAATCACCTGTATATCCCATAAAAGAAAAATTCGATTATTCTTAAACATTTTTTCAAAGCTGGATGCAGCCTTATTTTTCTCAATATTAAAGTCTTATAGGTTGGTATATCTTATTGTGGAAATACAATTTTTCATTTCCATCATGCCCTCCACTCTACGCTTAAAACAAAGCCCTCTAAAGTTCACATGAAAAACACTGGACAAATAAGAGCTGATGTTCAAAAGAAGAGGATATATTCCAAATCCCAAGGCTTTTCTCTATGACAACCTTTCTTTTTGTTGCTGTGTTACCAACAGTATGCTCATTTATGATTAATTCCTTTAACCGATTAATGTACTTGACATTATGTATCAAATGCTTTAATCATAGAGAGCCTGGTGGTCTAAAGCTGATCTTTGACAAGAATTCACTGCTGGAAGTCTAATATCAAAATGTCAGCCATCGTGGAGGAAACTGCTCATTAAGTATAATAAGCCCATCACAAACTCCAAAAATTGTCCTGGCCAGGCATGCAACTCTGATGAACCATGGTATGAAGATGAGAAAGTGCATTTTATAACTTTTGGTTCTTGAAAACTAGTCTTTAATTAACAAAATTGCTCCTAAGTCTTTAATGTTCCAGTCTTTACAAGTATGTTAATACTACAAGTGTTTCATAGGTTTGGTGAAAGAAGGATTCTGTGGGACAATGAAGTAATGTAACTTCTACATCATTTGCTTTTAAATTTCAAAAGCAAGTTGTTTTACAATAAATCCTATTTGATAAACCCTAAAAATCTAGAATATGATAAATGAACTAAATGAAACCTCATGGTAATAACAATTTCTTGCTTCACTTCTTAGTCCTTACTTATAAAATCATGACACTATAAAATGATTATCTCTGTGAGCACATTAGTAATGATACTCCTTATTTGAAATGTAAATGATTTAGTGCTAGCATTGACTTTCTTGGAAATATCAAGGTTTTATGCTAATCGAAGAAATACAAAAATTATTTGACAAACTACATGTTTATGCAATTCAAATTCTGATTAAAGAGAAACACTTAATATCTAACACTTAATATCTAATACCTATCTCTTGCCTCCCAGGGTGCATATTAGCAGGAAGATGGATTGGAAGCAAGATTTGAACCAGGCACTGTAAAATAGAATGCAGGTGTTCCAAATAACACCTCAAATGCTGTGCCAAATATTGACCCCAAATAATTTCAAGTGATGAATATTTTAAATATTTTTATCCTCTTCAAATGACCCCAAGAAATCACCATATTTGATACAATCTGTGTTTATATTTCATTCTGTATAAAACCCTCAGTATTCCATTGCAACTAAGAATATTGTTTCTAGGGTTAGAAAAATCTAGATTCAAAGATTGGTTCTGTTTTACACTAGCTGTGTGACCAATAGCATAGTATTTGACATTTATAGTGTTCAGCTTCCTTATGTCTAAAATGTGAGAAAATATTCAGTGATGATTGATCTAAAGTATCTAGCACAGAATCTCACAGAAAGTAAATGCTCAATAAATGCTGGGTATATGCAGAGTAGTTATGATGACGGTGAATATAAATAGTAGGAGTGCCAAGAAAAATAGTCTAAACTGTATGTGTCAAAAACCTGAACCAATAACCTCTGTGATCATTTGCTTACCTCATCCTGCATTTAAGAAAACATTAGGGCCCAGAAACCTTTAGTGACATCATAAGGAAGACAGTTTTTTAATTCTCTCTAAAGTTCTCTTCCTACTAACCAGTCCTGCCTCTAATCCCTGCCAGCCCATTTTAGAAGTGGGGAACACAGAAAAAGTGGGGCCAGAGTCAAGGTGAAAAGAAGCCTTTCTTTAATGAATAGACAGTAATCACCCATGACAAGAGAGCAATGTTAAATCACTTCATTGATTTCCCAGAAATTGATAAGAAGTTTCTATCCCAAGAACCATTTCCATGCTGAGTTTTAAAGCCTGAGGAATAAAGGGCCCCAGCCTCCAGGTCAGGATGTGCCAATCCTAGTGTACGACACTGAAATGCCCCAGAAGTCTGAAAGCAAATCAGTCTTCTGGCTGCCTTAAAATATTAGTAGGGTTATCTTGTCATGTGGTGATCACTTGGAGAGAAGTCTAACAGGCACAGCAATAAATTCAACTGGATACAATGTCATAAATGGTTAATGTGATACATTGAACCTGACTTCATATCCATCCAAAAAGAAGCAGATTCTTTTTCAGAGGACTTAGTTCAGTAACACTGCCGAGCAAAATAAGATACAGACATTCCTTAGGTTTCACAGAATGCCATTATTGGTTTTTTAAATTATATCTGCGCATTACAAAAACATGTTGGAAAAACTCTATGCCAGATCTCCATAGTTACATTTCCAAATACTGTCACTGTAGTGCTGGAGTCCTTATTGTCAGATTACTATTTTAAATGAGATATATAGACTAGAAAAAATAATACAACCATATATAACATACCTCTAAAAATATTCTACATGCTTTTTAAGGTTTGTTCCAAAAGAGGAATCTTTAAATCATCATGTTATAAATTATGAATAAAAATAACTTTGAATACAGTATGCTTTTCTGCTTTGCAAATAAACAAATAAGCTCATGAGTATTTTAATATAAATTAGAAACATACACAGCTGTGGTAAACCAGAATCTATGTATTATATACCGGTAATATCTCTCTCCTTATATAAAGGTAATATTATATAGAGATAATATTCCTACTCTCACACCATGGTTTTCAGGTGTACACTTAAGATTTTACTGTTGTTAGTGTTATTGCCCATAGATTACTGTTCTATGTCCAGTGAACAACAGGCACTTAAGCCAAGACAACAAGGCTCTCAAAGTTAGTTCAAAGTTGCTGAACTTAAACCTTACGGAAAATTCAATTATCACTTAAGTAAACTTCCAATTCAGCTTACATAATAAAATTTATTTTATTATAGGGTTTTTTAGGCCTCAAGTGGCTTCTACATAAGTAAATGCTTTATTTGGAATATCAAATTATGATCATTTAATTACCTATAATTAATATGTTTATGTATGTATGTGTATACATGCATACCGGTGTGATGTGGCTTTTAAAAGAGTAAGTGGGAAGGATTATCAGATAAATTACTAAAATGTACATTGAATCTGGTGAACAGATAAATATCCTAACAAGTACAAAAACTATTATGGCCCATCTGTCCTAACAAATCTTTTGTGGACTGAGATTAGTCTTGTGTGTCAATGACTCTGGTCTCTGGAGAGAGTAATATACATTGGGCCTCAAAGGAGAATTTTACATCTGTATCTAACTAAAGCCTCCTGAGACTTTGGGTTATTACCTTTCACAATTGCAAAATATCAATACTGAAAAACTAAAATAGGTTCCTCTAAATTAAAACATACACACACACACACTCAGAATTTTTTACCTAGCACTGTCAACAAGAGCTACCTTATGGGACTGGCTCTATGGCATAGCAGGTAAAGCTGCCTGCAGCTGGCATCCCATGTTGGTGCCAGTTCGAGTCCTGGCTGCTACATTTCCGATCCAACTCTCTTCTATGGCCTGGGAAAGCAGTGGAAGATGGCCCGAATCCTTGGGCCCCTGTATTCACGTGCGAGACCTGGAAGAAGCTCCTGGCTCCTGGCTTCTGGCTTCCGATCGGCACAGCTCTGGCTGTGAATGGAAGACCTCTCTCTCTCTCTCTCTCTCTCTCTCTCTCTCTCTCTCTCTCTTTCTCTCAATCTTTCTTTCTCCCTCTCTCTCTTTGCCTCTGCCTCTCTGTAAACCTGCCTTCAAATAAATAAATACATCTTTTTAAAGAACTGCTTTACACATTTAAAAATACTTAACACAAATATCATCTATTACCATTATTTTTCAGTGAATATTCCCTGTCAGTAGCTCTGAACCATATTTTCCTTTTCTTTTTTCTCCTTTCTTGCAGTTATGAAGCAGAAAAAAAAACCCAAAATAATGAAACTTGCTGCATAAAACATTGCCCTTTCAACAAGCAAACAAAAATCATACAAAACTATAAGAAAGCTCTTGTTCCTTTTTATCTTAATATACTTTCTGAAAGGATGCAAGTAATTTTCACTAATTCTGTATCCTTTCTCAGTTTTTATGCGTGTAGATAATGGACATGGAATGAAGAAGGGACTGAGGCATCTGCTTTGAAGAAGCCATTCGTCTTCTATAGTTGAGCTGTTTGCTTACTCAGTCCATCAGAGATTTGTGTTAAGCTAACTGAAAATGTGCTTCAGGGCCCAATCAGAGACAGCATTTGGGGAGAACAAAGCTAGAAAAAAAATGACCACAAACAACTTCTATTTCTAACATTAACCCATAACTTTAGGATTTTAAAGTATTTGAATTGAGATGTAACATTTTGGATTTTTTTCAAAATAATTTATTTTTGGAACATATAACTTGCTAATTTTTCATCTAAATCAGATTAAATTTATAGATGATTTTATAATTAAGTTAAATGTTATTAAAAGTTCAAAATTTTATTTATTTCAGACAAATGTATAAAATTAGGCAATTTCTCCATCTGGAATATGATGACCTGAATGAGAGGGATAAGAACTGGGCACAAGATTGTTGTAAGAATCAAATGTGAAATCAATTTTAATTAGGGGAAGGAAGCAGAGTGTTCTTGTGGATGAGGGATGGGTGAAGGAAGAGTGTGGGGTCATGCTTGTGTTGTGCACAAATATTTACATCATACTATATAGACAGCCAAAGGCTTCACCTGAGCCAAATCAACCCTGTTACCCTAAAAGGTCAATTATAAGTTATGTGACTCAGTTCTGATACCATATGAGCATTACAGGTGATGACTTCTTCAACTCTAGTTCCCAGAGTTCACTTGCAGAGGTTCTAATTCAGTCAATTTCATGGTTGAGTCCCAGGACTATCAGATTTAAATAGCTAGATGTGTGATTCTGAAGAGACTCCAGGGTTGAGAACCACTCATATAAGGCAATGTTCCAGTTATTTGTTCCTGATGAAAGGCTATTATCTGGACTTCGGTGAAAGATAGAAAAAAAAGGGGGAGGAGGTAAAAGCAGAGAGACAATAGAAAGGCTAATTATATTTTGGATAGTGATCTTACTAGGACAAAAATCAGTGAGATTACATTTCTTAAGCAATGATGCAGACTCTCCAGAAATTTAATGCAACAGTAACATGAACAAGATCTTCAGAATACTGCAGGACAGCTCTCTTACAAGCAGATATTTTTTTCTGATAACTATGAAAAGATATATTTTTAATGCTTAAAATAACTTGGATTATCCTTTATTGCTTGTTCTAGAGGATGGCCTGGAATGAGCTGGAATGAGTGCCAGTGAAAAGTCTTAGAGTGAAAATACAAATATAAGTCAAATCAGGATCGTGAAATAGTATGTGCAGTGCTAAATGGCTTTTGTAATACAACAGTCAAGTTATTACAGAAATCCTAAAGAGGAGGTGGCAATGACATGCTTGTCTAGCCAGAAAGATGGTCTCAGTACAAAAAAGGAATAGAAAAAAACGAAAGATGCAGGTATAGTTAAGAAGATACAGTGTTAAAACCAGAAGAGGGGTTAGAAATAATAGATTTTTAAGACTGACAGTTCAACTTAACACTGACGATAGATAGTTTTTCGCACATGAAAGCAAAGCCTTGCTCTGCTTGAAACAGACTTGGTGGTTATAAGATATAAATCTCCTTAGTCTATGGATCACAGATACCCTAGTTTTACATAACTTTTGTGTTTCAGGAAAAATGAATTTCCCCAGAGATTTTCCTCTTCACTTTGTAAACTGGCTTTTCCAAGAAATGTTAATAGGTATAGTTTTCTCTTTGCATCTCTTTTTGATTTTGTAAAAAAGTGAGGACAAGCAGGAAGTAAGTGTAGCAGTATAAGCAGAGGTCCCCATCTATGCATGAATGCATTTTGGTTCTTCTACAATTTTGACTCTGAGGTTAAGCTATGAGTTGTAAGGATGGGGAGTAAAATGAATATTCTATTTATTTATTTATTTATTTTTTATTTGACAGGTAGAGTTATAGACAGTGAGAGAGAGACAGAGAGAAAGGTCTTCATTCCATTGATTCACTTTCCCAATGGCCGCCACAGCTGGCGCTGCGATGATCAGAAGCCAGGAGCCAGGTGCTTCCTCCTCATCTCTCATGCGGGTGCAGGGACCCAAGCACTTGGGCCATCCTCCAACTGCCCTCCCCGGCCACAGCACCAGAAACCGGGGTGCCAGTACCACAGGCAGAGGATTAGTCAAGTGAGCCACGGCGCCGGCCTAAAATGAATATTTTAAATTTACAGAAAAGATAGCTGAATGAGGTTTACTTGAGCATCAAATAACTGGAGAAAGCTGTTTTTCCAGATCTGCTGTGAGATATTTACTTTGATCAAACATCTATGTCTTAGTTCCCTCATTTGTAGAGTGAAGCTTTGAATGATGTTAATCATTTAGACACCTTCTTACATTACATGAATTCCTGAGACATCATATTGATCTCCCTTAGCATTTCATATGCCTGAATTTTCACTTCTCCTTGAAGTCTTCCCAAGTGGGTCAAAAGAGTAGATTAGTAACCCACCCACATTTATGATAAAGTTGGAAATTCAAGGGTTGCAATCTTTATATTTAGCTGTGATTTCTTAGCCTAAAGTTAACAAATGTAAGACTTGCACACCAGGCAAATACAACATGTGTTTCCAGTAGATCGTTGAGGCTTCCAGAGGGTACTGTCAAGCACTGTGCTGTTAGGAAACTTGAATGCTGCTTAATAGTAACAGTAATTCCATTCATATGTGGTCAACTTAGTGGTGTCAAAATGAAAAAGTCACTGAGATGCCCTTATGGAAAAAACTATCCCTGGGGCTGGCGCTGTGGTGCAGCAGCTTAACACCCTAGCCCAAAGCACCGGCATCCCATATGGGCGCCGGTTTGAGAGTCAGCTGCTGCACTTCCTATCTGGCTCTCTGCTGTGGCCTGGGAAAGCAGTACAGGATGGCCCAGGTTCTTGGGCCCCTGCACCCATGTGGGAGACCCGGAGGAAGTTCCTGGCTCCTGGCTTCAGACAGGCACAGCTGCAACAGTTGCAGCCAATTGGGGAGTGAACCATTGGATGCAGGACCTCTCTCTCTCTCTGCCTCTTCTCTCTCTCTGTGTAACTCTGACTTTCAAATAAATAAAACTTAAAAAAAAAAAAAACCCTTCTCATCAACATGATTTCTGGGACAAACACTTGAGAGCAATTTTTCTTTATCATAAGCAATATACATTTGAAATACAGCAGGTGAAGGATAAAATAATGGTTTGTATTCCCTCTGGGTATCAATGTAGCATAAATATCTTTCACTGAGGTAAGTATTGGTTATCCACAAGTTAATACAAAGTCTCAGATTTGCTTTCTTCCTTTGCCTGATGGTTAACTGTAGAAAGTCATAGCAAAGTGATGTTTGTAATTTTATTTAATATTTCTTGAAATTTACATTTTAATATAGATAAATTATACCTACAATTTGCTTCATGTTACAATTATGTGTCAGATTCCTAATACTTTCTGAAACCCTTCTAATCAAATCCAAGACAGTTCCCTTTTGAGGAAATTAATATCTGTATATAGAAAATACATGTGTAAAAATCTCAAATGTGCCATTATTTTAAAATTCAATTGTTGGAATTGGCTTAAGTGGTTGATGAGATAAATTAAAATATTATAAAAATTAAAGATTTTTGAAACATAAAGGTAATTGAAAATGGAATATCATGACTATGGTTCTAAATGCCCATTGAAAAAACCATTTGTGTAATAAAGGAACTGATACCAACACAACCAAATCAAACAAGGATGAAAATAAGTCTTCCTCAGAGGTATTTTCCTTTCATATGCTTTCAAGTCTGTTTATGTTTTGAACTGAAGAACTTTTAGAACAAGGTGCCAAAAATACAAATATGTACAGAAAATAATGAACTAAAGAATTAATAAGCAAGCAAACAAATGTATGCCTGTTTCTTTAAGTAACACACACTAATACTACTGCTTTGTGCAGCACAAGCCAGAGTTTGATACAAGGCCAATGTATCTTGGACCCCATCAAAGGTCTATTGACTTAAAGACAAGAAATGGATGGCTATTTTGTTTCCTTATGACACATTAAGTTACTCTTCCCCCAACACCATATTTATGTGTTTAGAGATGATATAGAATGCATTAAAGGCAAGGCATGCTAACACTGATTGTAAGTGCTTACAGCCTATTAATTAAAATAACTTTTATCATAAATTGGAGCTGAATCATTTCATAAAACATTCTATGATCCTGTTTTTATTCTGTTATTAACAAATAAATACAAGCATATATTTAGCTCTCAACTAATTTACTTCTTCTAATTCTGGCCATATTTTGTATTATACCATAGACTTTTTCTCTAAAAAGTCTAAAAATAATTTCATCTTAATTTTCAGCTTAGATGGTTAAAGTGATGTTAAATAACAGAAACCAATAATTTACCCTGAGTGCTCAAATATTAGATACTATGTCTTGGAAGGTATTTCCATCCAAAGAGACACAGATTCATAAACATACATATGTTTATTCATTTTACATAGCTTTTGAAAAACTGTAAGGGTCTTCCTCAATAAAACACTTGAATGATTTCACTCAGGTACTGTATTGTAGAAACAGATTAAACAGAGAAATCAGCATATTTATATAAAAGTCCTATTATATTCAGTAGTCCCTACAGCCATATTTGGGGTTCAAATTTATTTTCAGTTCCTTACAACTGGTAGTTTTTGATTGGAGATGAACTTTCATTTCAAAGAAATATCTTTTTAAGAGGTTTCTTTATTCTGTTCATAAAAATCTGCAAATCTATTGCAAGCTGAACTTCTGGCATTTCTGAAATTCTATCAGTTCTAACAGCTTGAGACCTTTTTCTTACAAAAACATGCACTTTCCTGCAGGGTTCTGAAAAGTTTCCCAGCAACACTCATTAACAAAGATCAGAACTATAGATTAGCCTTGTTGCTACAATTTTTTTGGTGTGTTTTGTTTTTTGTTGTGTGTGTGTGTGACAATTTTCTATGCAGTAATGCAACTGCATGTAATTATTCAAATATAAAAGCCTATTGTAAAAGAATGTGGAGATGATGGCAAAAACACCCAGAAAGGAAATGAACTCCTATGACTTTTGACACACTTCTGTGCTTTACTCTATTTACTGACAATTACCATTAGTGAGATCTTTGTGTAAGCAACTAAGGGAAGATTTGGACAATTTGCAGGGAGCTAATGCTCATGAATATAGTTCAGACTGGTTTAGATGAATAATAAAATAATTTCCATCTTTAGTATATCAACGTATCTCCACTGAATTGTTGTGCAAAATACAATAGTGATCATTTAGGTCCTCATTGTAATATCAAAACACAGGACATTTTAATATATGGATAAAAACAGATAGTAGCCTAGAATTAAGTTTACAGACATTGCAATAAAAACACTAGGAAAGAAAAGCAACACCATTTCTTCTCTAGGGAAAAATATCTTACAGCTATTAAAGATGATTTCCATATAAGCACTTCTAGCAGACCTCAGCCCTACTTACCCACCTTCTACCATACAAATGCACACATGTTTACATTTTAATGTTCAGAAAACTGGTATGGAGGCAAGCTAGAAGACTTTTCCATCATATATTGATTGGTGACAGACTAGGACTTGAGACAAGGACTCTTTCTGCTGTGCCAAGTTGACTATGAAATAGTGTTTGAAATGAAATCCTAATACTAAGACAAAGTTAATAGATTTACTTCTATGCCTAGTGAGGAATGCCACTCTATTTCCCTTGCACTGCTCAAAGAGAGATAAACACATGAATAGCAGGGGACTTATTATGTGTATCTGAATTAGTGATTCTGGAGAGTGAGACCCTAAAATGATAAAATGTATAAAATAATAGAGCTTTCCCATATGAAAACACAGACACAAAACATTTTATCTAAAAGCTATATTCATCCATTCTGGCATACTATGCAGTAAAAGGATGTAACATTATTTTTTAAATGTGACATTTAATATGCTCCTCCCTCCCATCCTCTCCCTCATCAGAAAATGGAGAATAACAAAGAAAATCTATAAGTGAGCACAAATGACATCACTCAAATGCATGTACTTTGACACAACATAAGAACAATGCTGTGTAATAAACTGTATACAAGGCATCCCTAGATAACAGATGGTTTCTGATAGTATGACTTTGAGTTAAATAAGATTAATTTTTAACTTACAGTTACCTTCTCCTATCACCAATTGTAATTTTGTGGTCAGGAAATACTTCTTATTATAACCTACAAGGAAAACTTAGCTTAAAGAACTGCTTTATTATTCCATTATTTTCATTCTCTGGTATATACAATGCCTTTATATCTGAGTCCACTTGTAATGCGTGTATATAAAATCTGTTGGATTATGTTGTAAAATGCCATTGTAAATATAGAATGGGGTAACACTATAGACATGTTCTTGCTTAAAATTGTAAGGTTAAAACTAATTATATGCTCTTGAATACAAGCACAGTAGAAAAAAATTAAAGAAATGTAGTTGGAGGCTGACAAATTTGGCTGCAATAAGGTTAATCATTGAATACTTATAAGCTCCATGTTAGTTAAAATTATCCCTTGTAGGCCCAGATTTTGTTGAATATCATCTGCTTAGAGCTGAGAACTTGCATTAATTTACACTGTACTGACTCATTTTCTTATTAAGCAAATTAGAAATAATACGATATTTTAAGCTTTTCCGGATTTCTTTTTCTTAATATCTTGTACTTTTCTCCAGGAAGGTCAAAGAGTTTTATATTAATCTCCACAACATTGCTAAAGTATATTATATCTTATTTGACATTCATAAAGCTGAGGTAGGTAGAAGATTACATGGAAAACACAGAAGAAGCAATGACAGGTAGACTTCATCCTTTTGGTTCTTACCCAGCTTTCCATTTTCTGTTGCCAGCTCCAGCAGCAATGATTTTTAACCAAGATGCCAATCAGAATCAGCTATGGGGCACTTTCAGTTTCATCATATAATTCTTGAAGGCAAGGTGGAATTTGGAGAGGGTCTTGGGAAAGCAGATTGAAAACTCTCCAGGTGGTTCTGAATATGCTGTCCTCTTTACCTTATTACTTTAGCCTAAACTATTGTCCTAGCTTACTTTCTCGATGTATGCACTTTGATTCTTAAATATATTTCCTTTTAAAGTCTCTCTTTTAAACCTGTTTGTACATTATAACAGTTGAAAAATTCCTGGAAGTAGGTGGTGTTGTGTAGCAGGTTAAGTCTGCTTTGAAAACCCATATCCCATATCAGAGTGCCTGGAATTGAATCACACATCTATTTAACATCCAGCTTCCTGTTAATGCACCTGTGAGACAGCAAACACTTGTCCCAATACTTGGGTTACTGCCACACATGTGATAGACCCAGACAGAGTTCCTAGCTCTTGTCTTTGGTCAGCCTAAGCCTGTTCTTTGTCACTCTGCCTTTCAAGTAAATGAATAAATAAATAACATTTTAAAAATGTTTCTACTTAGAGGCCCTGGACTGTATAACATTCTGTCTATCAGAAAAAAATGTATGTGAGCCTTAACAGTTTTCAGAAAAAAGTCATTTATATATTTATTTGAAAGGCAGAGTGACGAGAGAGAGAGAGAGAGAGGTTGATTTTCCCTCTGCAGGTTCAATTCCCAAATGCTGTCAACAGCCTAGCTTGTGCAAGGCTGAAGCCAGGAGCCAGGAACTCCATCCTGATCTCCTACCTGCTGGTCCAAGTACTTGGACCTTCATTTACCTCCCAAGCCCATTGGCAGGAAGCAGGATTGGAAATAGAGGTGAGACTTGATCCCAGGCACTCTGACATGGGATGGAGTTGTCTCAACTGGCAACTTAACCTACTGTGCCACAATACCCGCTGTGAGTCCTGATATTTGTGTTACATAAAGATTGATCATTTCTTTAACGACATTGCAATTTTTCACTTTGTTGAATATATTCACGTTATCTAATGTTCTTATAATCAGCACAATTCCCACCTGTTCTTTGCTTCTATATATGAGGGTATTTCAAAAATTCATGGAAAATTGATTTAAAAGGTATGTTTGTTTTGGTGTAAGAAATTTTTGAAATCCATGTAGTTATAAAATGTAAATTTTCTATGATCTTTTTGGAAAGGTATTCATTTCCATGAATACATTCTTTCCTCATATATGTGAATTCAAAAAGCAGATATATCTTACATTGACAGATCAGTATTTTATGAAAAGAACACCAACATCGCACATTATTCATATTCCTTCTACATTCCAAGAAAACAAAAACATGGAATATCAGAAAATCAGCTCCTCTGCATCAATATTATATTTTTCCTTTCTTCTTTTTATTTTTTATTTTTTGTGTTTTATTTAATAAATGTGAATTTACAAAGTGCAACTTTTGCATTGTTGTGGCTCCCCCCCCAACCTCCCTCCCTCCCAGAGCCCTCCCATCTCCCACTCCCTCTCCCATCCCACTCTTCATCAAGTTTCATTTTCAATTATCTTTATACACAGAAGATCAACTTAGTATATACTAAGCAAAGATTTCAACAGACTGTGCCCACACAACTGCCCAAGATACAGAGTACTGTTCGACTAGTAGTGTTATCATTAACTCTCACAGGAAAACACATTAAGGACAGAGATCCTACGTGGGGAGAATGTGCCCAGTGACTCGTTGTTGATTTAACAATTGACACTCTTATTTATGATGTCAGTAATCACCCGAGGCTCTTGCCATGAGCTGTGGCTATGGAGGCTATGGAAGCCCCTTGAGTTCACCAACTCTGAACTTGTTTAGTCAAGGCCATATCACAGTGGAGGTTCCTTCCTCCCTTCAGAGAAAGGTGCCTCCTTCTTTGATGTTCCGTTCTTTCTGCTGAGGTCTTATTCACCGAGACCTTTCATTCAGGTTGTTTTTGCCACAGCATCTTGGCTTTCCATAGCCAGATCCGAATGCCCCAAGGGTTGATTATGAGGCCGGAGTGCTGTTTAGGGCATTTGCCATTCTGAGTCTGCTGTGTGTCCCGCTTCCCCCCCGCAGGATCATTCTCTCTCTTTTAATTCTATCCTTCATTATTTGCATGCACTGTTCTTACTTGTGAAATCTCTTAGGCACTTACCCTATCTTTTTGATCAATTATGTACTTAAACTTATCACTTTAACAAGTGAGATGGCTCTACCATTGGAGGTAGATCCGAGTGAGCATGTGCCGACCTGTATATCTCCTCCCTCTCTTATTCCCACTTTTATATTTAACAGAGATCACTTTTCTGTTAATTTTAAATACCTAAGAATAATTGTGTGTTAATTACAGAGTTCAGCCAGTGGTATTAAGTAGAACAAACAGAACAAAACCAACCACACACACACAAAAATACTAAAAGGAATAAAATAGTAAGTTGTTCCTCAACAGTCAAGACAAGGGCTAATCATGTCATTTTTTCTCATGGTGTCCATTTCACTTCAGTGGGCTTCCTTTTAGATGCTCGGTTAGTTGTCATCAATCAGGGAGAACATATGATATTTGTTCCTTTTGAACTGGCTTATTTTCAATTCTGTAACTTCCTAGTTTTCCTCTAATCCACAACAATTCTTTTGTCTTTCTTAGAATTCTTATGACCAGGAGAAACGGTTGTCTTTTAAAAAAAAAACTTTCTTTTTGAATACAATTCCATTTTGGAAAATGGAGCTTGAGCATTTTCTTCTTTATATTACTAGTTGCGGAAACTTCTTTTAAAATTCTTCATTCACAAGAAATGGGCTCTAGAAACTTAACAAGGATCTCCTTCATCACTGGACATGAGACTCACAAAACTGTATAAATGCAATCTAGCAATCTCCACTATAGAATAATAACAACGTTTCAACAGAGAGGTCTGCCAACACACATTAAGTGTACTGTGATGAGTTACCCTGCATGATACCCTGAAGAATCTGGCTTTCCCTTGATGCACATAGCCAAGCTCTATTATCACCAAAAGAAATTACAAGCAGGTATCCAAGGGAGAAGGAACACTGAAAACACACTTCTCTCACAAAATTTATCCTGTCTCCCTTTGAGACACTAATGCGGACCAGCCAACTAAATCTTAAACATGATAAGTAGACAGAATCGAAAATAATTAGCTTTATCCCCATCTGTATATGCATTTTTGTCACTTGCTTTCAGCTGAGTTGATCACCAACTTCTAGCAGTGGAAATAGGCAAACAGTATTTTGCTTATTCAGATGATATTTCATTTTTTATTTACAATGATGAGCTATGGAAGCCAAATGAGAGGGCTACAATGGACACGGGATGGAATACAAAGACATCTTAGAAAAAAAAAAAAAGTATCAGTTCTAATTGAATAAGGAAAGACACTCAGTAAGGTACTGTGGACATAATTGTAAGATTTATAGCTTCATAATTAGTGATCAAAGAAAATTCATCACTTCTCTCTTGGCAGAATAGAAAATAAAAGAAAATAAAGAGGGGCTAGCACTGTGGCATAGCGGGTAAAGACTCTGCCTGTAGTGCTGGCATTCCATGTGGATGCCAGTTCGAGATCCAGCTGCTCCACTTCTGATCCAGCTCTCTGCTGTGGCCTGGGAAAGCAGTAGAAGATGGCCCAAGTGCTTGGGCCCCTGCACCCATGTGGGAGACCCGGAAGAGGCTCCAGGTTCCTGGCTTCAGATAGGTGCACCTCCGCCCATACAACCAATTGGGGATGAACCAGGGGATAGAAGACCTCTCTCTCTCTGCCTCTCCTTCTCTCTCTGTGTAACTCTGACTTTCAAATAAATAAATAAAACGTAAAAAAAGAAAGAAAAGATAATGTAAAAATAGTTATGCCAAAAAATCATGTTTTCATATCACTGAAACACCCTCACAGGGAAAAGCGGAAAACTCTTAGAACCCACTTTATACACAAGTTCCTTCCTAATGTTTTAGAAAATATACACATACTTACCCTATTTTTTTTTTAGCAAAAAGAACCAGACTTTATTAATGACATATAAATAAATACCTTATTTAACTTTTGGCTAACAACATTCATCATATTTATGTTAATATTTAGCCGTTTTCAGGTATTTGGGTGCTGAGCAGTTTAAAAGAGGCCAGATACAGAGTACTGCCTACATTTTTTTTTTCTTAACTAGCTAGTAGAATGTAAACATCAATGTTTCTAGATAGAATATTTTCTGATAGGCTTTAAAACTTGTTTGCATTCACTGGAAGTGAGTCAAAGAGTGCTTGCTTGGCATAAATTCTCATCCTTCTGTGCTTTTAAAATTTTTATGAATTTGAAAAATTTTGCCTCACGTAAGAAGTATACCACCAGTCTTTGACTCTCCAGGCAGAGAACACGGCTGTTTATTCCTTAATGCTGTTGAGATACCTTTTTTGTGCTGGTCATGAGGGGCATGCTTTCCTACATGCTTAAAGAGAAAAGTGGCTCATGAGCTCTTGATCTTACAAATGTTTTTGCCCTCAACTAGTAATGAACAGACCCAAGAAATTCAAAGAAAATAAAAATCAATCTATAATGGGTCATATTTTTACATATTGGAAATAGATAGCATTTTGGAAGGAAAGTGTTCTACTTTTAAAGGATAACATTTAAAAAGCAGTTGCCTGAAAATCCCCAAAATAAAGAAGGATGCAAGGAGAATAAGACCAAGGAAACAAATGCTTGAGGCAGAAACTCTTCCCTTGAGTGGAGACCAGATTCCCCTGGTGGATTACTGATTTTCTCATTTCCCTTCTTTTTTTTATTAGAGAGAGAAAGAGAAAGAGGGAGAGGGAGGGGAGAGGAGGGAGAGAATGAGAGAGACAGGGAGGGGGAGAGAGAGAAAGAGGGAGAGGGAGAGAGAGAATGAGAGAGAGAGAGAGAGAGAGAGAGAGAGATCTTATTCTTGATTTTACTCCCAGATGCACATACAACAGCTAAGGCTGAGACAGGTGGAAGCTGGGATCTGGGAACTTAATTCAGGTCTCCCACATTAGCAGCAAGGACCCAGTTACTTCAACTGTTACCACTAGCTGCCAGGGTGTGCATTAGGAGGAAGTTGGAATCCACACAAGCATTCCAACAAGCAGTTTAACAGGCCAAATGCCAGCCTCCCTCTTCAATTATTCTTCACTTTAATAATAAGTGCACGCAAGAGTGCAAACACAGTACTTTGTGATGTCCTTTCTTCTCAGCAGCCTGTTTCAATTGCTCACCAGATCTTACTGATTCTGTCTCATGAGGTGAAGCCATTCCATTATCAATGCATCAATAATAACAGGTATTGAAAGCAGATAACAAGGTTTCCTTAAATTAACCTGAAGATTGAATGTAATATCAACCAATTTCTAACAGCCTTTTAGAATCAACAAAGAAATTGAATTTTCTAGATACCCAATACACCTAGATTAGACAAATCTAGACAAAATAACTATATCAGACAAAATAATGTAGAAAACAACAAGATGAAGTTAAAGGACTCAGACCCTCTGATCTGCAGGTCTTCTATAAAACCAGAGTAATAAAGAGTGCAGTACTGGCCTATGGATAGACATGTAGATACACAAAACAACATTTAAAAATAGACCTACATACATAATCACTTGATTTTACAAAGGCACCAAAGCAATTCAGTGGGAAAGGACAATCTTTTAAACAAATGGTACCAGATAAATTGGATAGCCATATGAAATAAGATAAATCCCATCCCCTATCCCGTATGATATATGAAAATTAACAATGTGATTCATAGATCTACACAAATAAGGCTGTTTAATAAGGCTTATAGGAGATAATATTGGAAAATATTTTCATGACCTAGAAGAATACCAAAGATATCTTACAGAGAAATCACATAACACAAACTATAAAAACAATAAGATACTCTGGACTTCACTAAATTAAAAAAGAAACTTCAATTCAGAAAAAAAAAATGCCTTTAATAAAAGGCAAAGACAAGCTACAGAAAAAAATATTTGTTTATATATATGACAAAAGGATTGTAGGCAACAATCAAAACAAAAAAATGGAAAAACAATTCAAACACACATTTCATAACAAAGGTGATTGTAGGGATGCTGCATAAATGCCTCTCAGGGGGGCCCACTCTCCTGAAATTAGAGGCAGGGCTGCAGTTTCTACTCACACCAAAACAGGCAGAGGATGGGCACACCTGTCCCAAAGGAATGTGGCAGCAGGAGCAGCAGGGCGCTAATGGACATTAATTGGTACCTGGAATATTTTCGGAAATTTGTAAATTTGCACAAGCACCCAAATGAGCCTGTCTGAAGATTTACAACACAGCTCTAATCCTTATGTTAGACCACCAGACTGAATTCCTTTCCCCAAATCCTTAAGTTGATGTATAACCTTGCCTGCATGCCTGCTAGCTTGTAGACTTGCTGGTACCCTCTAAGTAAAAGTGGGAGCCCATAGCTATCCAGTGGCGTGCTCTTAGAATGGATGCACCCGTGTCCTGTCTTCCAATTTGAAAAACCCCTTCAGGTGTTAAGTGGCCAATGAGCTTTAGAAATGTGCTAAACCTTATTTGTTATTAGGGAGACATAAATTAAAATGTTGCCAAAGATACAGTACAATGTACCTAGCAGATTGCTGGTACAAGTATAAAATGCTATGACTGTTTTAGAAAGCTATTCAGCAATTTTTATGTTTTAAATTTAAAATTTTCTAACCTGTTTTTAAACTTAGTGGTACTACTGCTCGATATTTACCAAAGAAAATGAATATACATGTTCAGGCAATGACTTGCAAAAGAGTTTTAGAACAGCTTTCTTAATAACAAAAAAACGTTGAAAATAATACAAATGTCTGTCAGTTGGGAAACTGATAAATTGTGATATATTCATATAATACAATAAAACTTAAAAACATAAAATAATTAACTACTAATATATAACAACAGTATGGTTGCATCTAAAAACACTATGTTGTGTGAAAGGTCAGAACAAATAATGTTCGCACTTTATAATTCCACTTATATGAAAGCCTGACATAGAAAAAAATAACGCATGATGACAGAAACTATGGAATCCTATGGGAGAAGAAGGTTGAGTGGAAAGAGGCAAGAAGGAACTTTCTAAATGATGGTACTGCCTCATATTTTGATTGGTGGGTTGGTTCCTTAGGGATATGCATTCATCACAATATTCACTGTGCATTTCACTGCATGTAATTTTATCTTGATAAAAGGAAAAAAACCTTTAAGTTATAAAATGACTAAGTTCTAGAGATCTAATGTACAGCATAGTAACTATAGTTAATAATAACATATTGTATACTAGTAATTTGCTAAAGAATTAAGTCTTTAGTAGTCTTGTGACAAAAATGGTGATTATGTTAGGTGGGCTATATTAAGTAACTTGACTGGGAATTATTACACAAGATATATGTATGTGAAAACACATCTTGTGTTGCACTTGAAATATATACAATTTTTAATTTGTTAATCATGCAAATTAAAAAAAAGTTTAGCTTACTGTGTGCTAGATACTGCTTTAAGTACAGTGTTACTTGATCCTTATAACATCCTCCTCTCACTTCTAGATTAATAAACAACATCTGATGCATAGATGTTTTCTTCATCCATTTAAAATATTTAATGAGAGACTGATATGTGTTAGACACTGTTCTGGGAATTGAGTATATAGTGCAAATTAAATAATTATGTCATTTCTCTTCTGAACTTAAAAATACAATGACAAATAATGATTATTAAAGAAATTAACTGTAGGTTCCTAGAGATGATAATGGTAAACCATCAAAGTGTTTTAGTTTTAGGGGAGTAGGGTTTTAGGGAAGACTTCTCTGATACAATTATATTTTTTCTAAAGGAAAGTATATCTACTAAATATATATATATATATATCTACTGTAAATATATATCTACTGTAAATATATATCATATATATATATAGTGGAAGAAGATGAATGGTGGTAGAGGGAAGAAAATGTGAGAAAGAGATAGAGGAAAGAGCTGTATGCTAGGCAAAGCATGTCACTGATGCAACACTTCTGAAAGAAGCCTTGTTAATAATTGCACCAGGACATCAGGTACAAACTAAGAATATGGTCAGCTGGCTTACTGGCTACCCCTACAGGGTTTCCGGTGGATGACCAGCCTAGCAGGAATATAATGAAAGGAAAGGAAAAGTAATGAATACCAGGAAGTGTGGTGGGAGAAGTACACAATGGCCAGATCATGTTGGAGCTTGTGGGCCATGTTACAGGATTTGGATTTCATTCCAAGTGTAATAGAAGCATCACGTACTCTAACTGAAGAGTTTTGAGTAGACAAGTGTCATGATCTGATTTACAAGCTTAAGAGATCACTAAAATGCTGTGGGAAGAATGGTTAAGTAACCTGAAAAATGGCACACAGCCAGTAAGTTACTTCAGTTAAAGTAAATGAAGCTTCCATTACACTTGCAAGGCTGAGTCACATTATAGTATACCTTCCAGGTCCAATCAGGCCATCAGATTACTGTGGTTCTGACACATCTTCATTGCAGCCTCATGAGAGACCCTGAACTGCCTACCAGATCACTCTCATGGTTGGCACTGTGGCATAGCAGGTGAAGTCGCCATCTGCAGTGCCGGCATCCCATACGGGTGTCAGTTCAAGTCCCAGCTGCTCCAATCCCCACACAGTTCTCTGCCATGGCCTAGGAAAGCAGTAGAAGATGGCCCAAATCCCTGGGCCCCTCACCTGTGTGGGAGACCTGGAGGAGCCTCCTGGATCCTGGCTTCAGAACGGCACAGCTCCAACCATTGTGGCCAAAAAATTGGGGAGTGAACCAGTAGACAGAAGACCTCTCTCTCTCTCTCTGCCTCTTCTCTCTCTATGTAACTCTGACTTTCAATAGAAATAAATAAATCTTTAAAAAATTCCCTTTAAATTCATAGAAACTGTGAGGATTATAAATATTCATCGTTTTCTGAAAACCACAAAGCTTTGAGGTAATGTGTTAAGTGGCAATGAATAACTAGTACAGATTATCCTTTTCATTGCAATAGAAGATCTTCTTCCTTAGTCATACAAGATACACTTTTTTTTTTTTTTTTTTTTTTTTTGGACAGGCAGAGTGAACAGTGAGAGAGAGAGACAGAGAGAAAGGTTTTCCTTTGCTATTGGTTCACCCTCCAATGGCCACCGCGGCTGGCGTGCTGTGGCCGGCGCACCGTGCTGATCCGAAGGCAGGAGCCAGGTGCTTCTCCTGGTCTCCCATGGGGTGCAGGGCCCAAGCACTTGGGCCATCCTCCACTGCACTCCCAGGCCACAGCAGAGAGCTGGACTGGAAGAGGGGCAACCGGGACAGAATCCAGTGCCCCGACCGGGACTAGAACCCGGGGTGCCGGCACCGCAGGCCGAAGATTAGCCTATTGAGCCACGGCGCCGGCCACAAGATACACTTTTTAGCTTTATTTTTGAGGTAGAGAAAATGCAAACAAATTTATAAATTTATTTCTAGTAAAAAGGAAACAAAAGGAAAACAAGTATCATTTAAAGAATAAAATCAGAAAAATAGAATTAATTTATATTTTGTTAAAGCAATATATCATTTCTATCCATTAGAAAATCACTTTAAGATTCAAACAGAATTTAGCTGGCAATAATAATGCTAAATATAAGGATGCCAAGATGGCAGAATGGTGAAAAGACATACTGCTTTAGACAAGGGAAAAATAGCAGAAGAAAAGCAGAGGAAGTGCATTCCTACGGGAGAGTTGGACAGAAGTTTGCAGTGGGAATTCTACAGAAGGAAGACAGATGCTGTGGAGCAGTGTGGAAAGTATGGACACGCAGCAACAAGCAGAGAAACCACACACAAACCCTGCAGCCAAGACCTGGAGTATATGTTAGCTTTGGAGAATGAGGTGAGAGCAGACCACAGCAGCCCTTGTCACTGGTGATATTGCCCGAGGGAGAGCTTTGTGGACCACACTGTATTTAAGTCTAGCCTGAAGCCTTAATAGAGGGCAGAGTACCCACCTAATCCAGCTAAAGAATAGCACGCTTCTTTCTCTCCAACCCCCAACAAGGGTGCCCAGCAAGTGGTGGGGAGTAGGTGCCATTTTGACAGTGGTTCTTGTGTGTGCGTGTGATCAGGGGATTTTACCAGAGGGAAAAATCCATGTTCCCCACTGACTCTAAGTCTGGCTTAGAGGATTGATAGGGGCTGGGCACTCATGTAGGACTATGAGGTGTGCCCAGCCTTTTAACATATCACAGACTTCGGGGCTCAAACTGCCAAGAGCACACAAGGGGAAATGCTCTGGAAACATCTCTGGTCTCTCTGTAGAAGGGAAAGGCTAATGGGGCAGGCTGGATCCTCTGTACCTCATGACTGCGGGAGCCCTGAACACTGTGACTATGGGAACTCTGTGATTGCACAAGGTAAAGGTTGTAGCTTGGTCTCTGGTCAATCATTGTGTCTGGTGCCAGAGGTTCAGAGCTCCTTGATTACCTGAGGTGAGTAATCGCAGTGGATTATGTGCTCACACTGAGGACTGCACAGATCCTTTGTGTGATTCATGTAGCAGCATAGGAGAGTATTGCACCCACTGTGGGTTAACCCCCAGGCATTGATCACGTTGGGAGAGAAGAGGTGAGGGTGTGAATACATCAACAGAGGTCATCATACACTAGTTCATGATGACAATACAGGAGATCTAAACCACTCAACTTGAGTGTCATCCTGGATACTCACCCAACACTGGAACACTGAACAAGCTCCCTGGCCACACCCAGTTCATGCCCCTGGGTATTCATTCAAAGAGAAAAACTGGTCTGAGCCACAGAGGCATAGTTCAAACATAAAATCCATCAGAGGAGAAAACCAACACGTGTTTCTACAAATGCCTAAACATAAATACAGAAATTCAAAAAACAAGAATAAGGAAGACAATATGACTACCCCCAAAGGAACACAGCAACACAAATATTATACAAGATTGGGCATGTTCAGGGTGGTATGGCCATAGACAGCACTTCAATATTAGAATGCAAAGATACAGAGATTGATGAAATGCCTGAAAAAAAAAAAAAAAACTCAAAAGCTTGATCAGAAAATTACTGAGAAGCTAAGAGAAGCAAATCCCTGAGTAAAAGAAATCGATTTGGCCATGAAATTGTGATTTTGAAAAGAAATCAAACTGAAATATTAGAAATGAAGAATTCAATATGTAAAATAAAAAATACAGTGAAAAGCATTAACAACTGACTTGGTGAGGCAGAAGAAAGAATATCTGAGCTAGAAGAAAAATATTTGGAAATTATCTTAGTCAAACAAAATAAAAGAGAAAAATAAATTAGAAAAATTAAAAACAATGTTTAAGATTTATTGGATACTATCAAACAACCCAACATATGAGTCTTAGGAGTTTTTGAAGTATGGAAAGACAGAGTGGATTAGAAGGCCTATTCATTGGAATAAATACAGAAAACTTCCCTAGTTTGAAGATATTTTCAAATACACAAGGCACATAGATATGACCTAATAGACGTGACCAGAAAATATTTTTACCTCAACACATTGTAATCAAGCTTTCCAAAGTAAAACATAAAGAAAAGATTCTAAAATGTGCATGAGAGAAACATCAGATTACTTTCAGAGGATCTGCAATTAGACTTACAGCTGACATCTCATCAGAAACCCTACAAGCTAGGAGATAATGGTGAGAAATAGTCCAATTATTAAGAGGGGAAAAAAACCATCAACACTGTACCCTGCAAAGCTGTTATTTATGAATGAAGGTGAAATAAAGACCTTCCATAACAAACAGAAATTGAATGTATTTTACACCACTCTTCCAACCTTACAAAAAATGCTTAAGGATGGGCTACACACAGAAACACAGAAAGATAGTCATCATTATGAAATAATGAAAGGTAGAAAATCTCCCAGTAAAAGTACAAAGGAAATCCAAAGCAAACAATAGGAATATTTACGGGAAAATGGCAGGGCCAAGTCATTACTTATCTATAGTAATCTTGAATGTAAATGGTTTAAACTCTCCTTTAAAAGATACAGATTGGCTGAATGGGTTAAAAAAACAAGACCCATCTATTTGCTGCTGACAAGAAACACATCTCACAAATGAATACACCTGACTGAAAGTGAAAGGTAAGAAAAAGATATTCCATGCTAACAGAAAGCCAAAAAGAGCTGCTGTAGCTATCCACATATCAGACAAAATAGACTTTAACAGAAAAACTGTTAAAAGAGACAAATCAGGGCACTATGTAATGATTAAGGGATCAATTCAACAAGAAGATGTGACAATAATAAATGTATATGTGCCCAATGCCAAAGGTCTTGGCTATTTAAAACAAATGTTAATGGATCTAAAGGGAGACATAGATTCCAATACAATAATACCAGGGGACTTCAAAACCCTACTATCATCAATAGGCATATCAACTAGACAGAAAATCAGCAAAGAAACAACAGAGGTAATTGACACTATGGACCAAATGGACCTGATAGCTACAGAACCTTTGATCCCACAGTTGCAGAATACAAACATTTTTCATCTGTCTGTGGAACATTCTTGAGGATAGATCATATTGTAGGCCATAAAGCAAGTCTTAGTCAATTCAAAAATTGGAAATCACACCATACATTTTTTTCTGACTACAATGGAATGAAGCTAGTAATTGACAACTCAAGAAAATATGCAAACACATGGAGACTGAACTACTTGCTCCTGAATCAACAGTGGGTCATATAAAAAAATCAAAAGAGAAATAAAAAAAAATCCTGGAAACAAATAAAAATGACAGTACAACTATCAAAACATATGGGATATGGCAAAAAGCAGTGTTATGAGGGAACTTTATGGCAACTGGTACCTACATCAAGAAATTGGAAAGGCATCAAATAAATGAACTATCAATGCATCTCAAGGACCTAGAAAAACAACAACAAATCACACCCTAAATTAGTAGGTGGAATGAAATAATTAAAATTAGAGAATAAAAAAAAAAACAAAATTGAAACAAAAACATAAAAAAAGATCAGTGAAAGGAAGAGCTGGTTTTTTGAAAAAAATTTTAAAAAATGATACACCACAGGCAAAACTAACAAAAAGAAGAGGGAGAAGACTCAAATTAATAAAATCAGAGATCAAAAAGGAAAGGTAACAGCAGATACCACAGAAATAAAAGAGAATAATCAAGAATCAATACAAACAACTTTATGCCAATAAATTGGAAAATCTGGAAGAAATGGATAGACTATTGGAGACATAAAATCTACCAAAATTGAGTCATGAAGACACAGAAAACCTAAACTGATCAATAACCAAGATGGAGACTGAATCACTAATAAAGGGCCTCCCAACAAAAAGAAACCCATGACCAGATGGCTTCACTGCTGAATTCTACTAGACCCTTACAGAACTAATTCCAGTTCTCTCAAGGTCCAAAACAATTGAAAGGGAGGGAATCCTCCTGAACTCCTTCTATGAAGCCTGCATCATTCCAATTTCTCAACCAGAAAAAATAACAACAAAGAAAGAGAACTATAGAACAATATCCCTAATGAACATTGATGCAAAATTCTTCAAAATAATAGCTAAAGAATCCAACAACACATCAGAAAGCACATTCAGCTTGACCAAGTGGGTTTTTTCAAGGTATGCAGGGATGGTTCAACACATGCAAGTCAATAAATGTGATATATCACATTTACAAACTGAAGGATAAAAATCATATGATTCTCTCAATAGATGCAGAATAAGCATTTGATAAAAAATCACATCCTTTCATTATAAAAACCTTAAGCAGACTGAGTATAGAGGGAACATTCCTCAAGACAATCAAGGCAATTTATGACAAACCCATAGACAGCATCTTATTGAATGTGGAAAAGTTGGAAGCATTTTCATTAAGATCCAGAAACAGAAAAAGATGCCCACTCACACCATTGCCAATCAATATAGTCCTGGAAGTTTTAGCTCGAGTCATTAGGAAAGAAAAATAATCAAAGGGTTACAAATTAGAAAGGAAGAAGTCAAACTATCCCTATTTGCAGATGACAAGATTCTATATATTGGGGAACTAAAAGAATCCACTGAGAGACTACCAGAACTCATAAAAGATTTTGGTAAATTTGCAGGCTATATAATCAATACACAAGATTCAACAGCCTTTGTATACACAGACAATGTCATGACTGAGAAAGAACTTCTAAGATCAGTCCCATTCACAATAGCTACAAAAAACAAAATTAAGACATTAGAATAAATTCAGCAAGGAGGCAAAAGATCTCTATAATGAAAATTACAACATTAAAGAAAGAATTATTATGCATAAAACAAATGGAAAAGTCTTCCATGTTTGTGGATTGGAAGAATTAAAACCATCAAAAGTTATATATGGAAACACAAGAGATCCTGAATAGCTAAAGAAATCTTAAGTTACAAAAACAAAACTGGAGGCATTACAATACCAGATTTCAAGACATATTACAGCAGTTATAATCAAAACAAACTTGTACTGGCACAAAAATAAACACACAGATCAATGGAACAGAATAGAACCTCCATTAATCAATCGACACATCTACAACTAACTAATCTTTAACAAAGGACCTAAAATCATTCCCTGGAGGAAGGACAGTGTGCTCAACACATGGTGCTGTGGAAACTGGATTGCCCTGTGCATAGCTATGAAACAAAACCTCTACTTTACACCTGTGGGGAGCAACTGGGAGCAACTCGGACTAGACTAAGTTACTGGAATTAAGACTTATTCTATGCATCTGCTCTCCCACAATATGGCGCTGGGAGAGGAGCTTCTACACAGCTGCCTCCAGTTCAACCAATAAACTGCAGGACCTGCTCCTGATTGGAGGAGAGCAGCGTACTCGGCGTGTGGGTAGCAGAGTTGGGATTGGTGGAAGAGGACTATAAAGGAGGAGAGAGACAACATGCACCAGGAACATCTAAGGGGAACACCTGTGCAGCCCCCGAGAGAGCCGGCCGGCGGTGTGCCGCTCCCCCGCGGAAGTGGGGAAAGTGGCAGGGGGAGCTGCCCTTCCACAGAGGTGGAAGGGATGGTAGCCAACCCGGGAAGAACCAGCAGCAAACCCGGGGAGGGCCGAGCAGACAAAAGAACAATGCAGGGTCTTGTGTCGTTCCTCCACGAAGAGGGGGAGCGACAACACCTTATACAAAATTCAACTCAAGATGGATAAAGGATCTAAATCTATGACCTGATACCATCAAATTACTAGAGAACATTGGGGAAGCTGTACAAAACATTGGCATAGGCAAAGACTTCATGGAAAAGACCCCAGTAGCACAGGCAATCAAAACCAAAATAGACAACTGGGATTACATCAAGTTGAGAAGCTTCTGTACTGCAAAGGGAACACTTATCAAAGTGAAGAGGGAACTGACATAATGGGAGAAAATATTTGCTAACTATGAATCTGATAAAGGATTCATATACAGAATCTATAGAGAGATCAAGAAATTCAACAACAACAAAATAAACAATCTAGTTAAGAATTGAAATAAGGACTTGAACAGGCATTTCTCAAAAGAAGAAATTCTAATGGTCAACAAACACATGAAAAAATTCTCAGGATCACTAGCCATAGGAAAATGCAAATCAAAACCACAATGAGGTTTCACCTCACCACAGCTGGAATATCTGTCATACAGAAATTAACAAACAATAAATTCTGGTGAGGATGTGGGGGAAAAGGTACACTAATCCACTGTTGATGGGAATGAAAACTGGTGCAGCCATTGTGGAAGATGGCATGGAGATACCTCAGAAAGCTGCAAATAGATCTACCATTTAAACCAGTCATCCTACTCCTGGGAATATACCCAAACAAAATGAAATCAGCAAGTGAAAGTTATCTGTACTTTTATTGCAACTCAATTCACAATAGCAACAATATGGAATCAATCCAGATGTCCATCAACAGGTGACTGGATAAAGAAATTGTGGTTTATATACATATGCTATGGAATACTACTTGCTGTAAAAATGAAATCCTGTCTTTTGCCACAAGATGGATGCAACTGGAAATCATTATACTTAGTTAAACAAGCCAGTCTCCAAAACACAAATACCACATCTGCCCTGATCTTTGGTAACTAATAATGTACATAAAAATGGAACGTAAAGGAATGAAATTGTCATTTTGAGATTCAATTATAATGCTTGTCTCTACTACTGAAGAACAGTGTCCTTTTTTTTCCTTTTTATTACAGTTTGAACTCTACTTAGTGTACAGTTAATCTTATGAGTATAAAGTAAACTGAAAGTAGATCATTGTAAAAATTAAGACAGGGAATAGGAGAGGAAGGAGGATGTAGGGTTATAGGAGGGAGGATATAGGGTTATGTGTGAGAGGGTGTGTAGTATGGGAAGAATCACTATGTTACTAAATCTGTATATATGAAATACATAAAATGTGTTTGCCTTAAAAATTAAAATAAAAAATAGTTTTAAAATACATTGCTAAATATAGTTAAGATTCATTCAAAACCTTTTTTATTCCTAATTGTTTGTGTATATTGAGGCATGATCTACCAAAGACAACTCTGTAGTGATACAGTGATTTATAAAATAGTACATGCATTATAGTTTAACCTGGGACACTTCTACAGGCCTTCTTCATGATTGTCAATGATTTAAATTTCTGTTTATGTTTCCATTGTTAAAGCTATTTTATATTACAATTGAAATATTAATCTTTGATGTAGTCTACTGAATAGCAGCCTAGAATAACTATAAATATCTTAATTTATTCACTTTGAATTTCATACTACTTTGAATTTCATACACCTTAAATTTCAGAGCTAACACTAAACTCAACCTTATGCTTGCTTCTTTCTCTAAGGCTTAAGATCTAAAATAGACTGAGTAGCCATCAATAAATATGTGAAAAATGGACCTTAATCTTCAAACATGCTTTTTTTTTTCTGATTATAGGTATTAGAGTTTGGTTTGGTTCTAAGGTTTGTTATAGCAATGCTTATGATCTAATATACATAATAATGATCCAGCTCTTAGCATAGAGTGAGGAGCTGCAGGCACAGAGAAGAGTACTGTGAATAAACTAACTGGGAATTATCAGGAATTTGCCATCCCTATTTTGTGCTTCAGTTGTTACTTCTCTAACTAAGGCTGTCAGATGAGAGACTTTCTCTAATAAGACCTTTTTATATTGATTTCTGTATTTTTTTATTCTACAAAAAGCCAGAACTGTTGTCTCACGCATTGAGCATTTGTTACCTATTTTTAGCTTCTGCAATTTCTAAATGCCCTGCTTGGTTGTGAGTGATTCAATTCAAGTTTTATTTCTTATTCTTATATACAGGTAACCAATAGTCACCACAAAGTGAAGGAATTCTATGTTTAGTTCTTGTTCCAAAGAAGGAACTTAAAGTGCTCTGCACGCTTTTTATCTCTGTAGAGGTCGTTTCATAAACTGTCAAATGTCCTCTGTTCCAGTTCTACAGGCTACAGAGGCTAAACTTTGAGTAGATATTTCAGAACCTCAGGTCATTTTTACACAAAAGCATTGGCCTAAAAATGGCCTGGCTTCACCTTACATTGTAGTTCTTCTGTTTCTATTTACACTTGGTTCTTCTAGAAAACTTAAAATTGCCCAAAGTTGGTATATAACAGCACTGGGCCAAATCTAGCTACATCCATGCCTTTATATCTATGATTCCTTGAATCTACAATAGTAGAGATAACTAGATTTTGTAAAGAACATATGGCCCAAAAAGCCTAAAGTATTTACTATGTGTCCTTTAATCCAAATGCTTACATCCCCTGAAATTGATTCTGGAGTATGCTTTCCATAATTTTTCAATCTCTCATCGGGACAAATTTTGTCTTGGCCTAGAGATATTTTTGATAGCCTAAATTCTATCCACTATACCCCATATTCACCCTAAAGAAGGCATAGTCTAAAAGCTAATATAATGGGACATGATATTATCTCAAGAGCCTTTCATTTTTTGGTGATACTGTCTATGTAATAAAATAATTCACTTCTGTGGTGGCTATTTAGCACTTTATTTTATAGTATGTCAAGCATTCTCATAGACATTATCAGCTATACCACAACATGGTTCCCTTGCTGGCATTAGCCAAACTTTGGAATAGTTCAGACTGTGTACTTAGATGGTAAAAGATTAAAGTTAGGAAGAAATCAATAATTTCTCTACATATTTGATTTCAAGGGACAAAAATAACAATCTTCAACTTCTCTGTAAGACCCCTGCAGGGGTCTTTCTCAAATTCTCTTTCAAAGATCCTACATTAAGAAAAATCTGATTTAACTTAGCATCTCTCATCAGAGGGTCTCAAATGTATTCTGAGTCCTAAGTATTTTCTTCAACTCTTATCTCATCATAAACCAACAAGAATAATACACAAGTTGTCCTGGATTGACATTGTTCAAAATAAGGCCCCAATATACAGATAGCTATACTACAGTTGCATTACCCATAATTCAATAGACAGAGCCATAAATTAATTAACTCAACAGTGATTGATGGCATAACATCAAACAAATCCTAATATTAGTGGCTATAAAATCTAGAAATGGGTGAACATTGGATGCAGCAGTTAAGATACCTACATTGTGGCCCAACCCCTGCTTCTGAAACCAGGTTCCTGCTAATGCACTTTCTGGGAGGCATCAATGATGGATCAAGTAGTTGAGTCCCTGTCAAGGGCTTGAGGGATACAGCAGAACAAGAAAATCTCAGCAATCCTAATGTCTTCCATTTTGTTATTCTAATACTAACAGGACAAAATAATATTTCATTGTCAGGGGTGGGGGAAAATTAGGAGAGTAACCACTCATTCTCTTTAGCGGTTTGATGAATCCAGAAGAATCCTAGCAGCTACTAAGATACCTCCAAATGGACTCAAATAAACCACACATAAGCTTATTATATTCAAATCCTTTTACAAATATCATAGCAAGTAAACAAATTAGTTTTAATAAATCTAAATAGGAGGCTTTAGCTGCAGTCACTAGGATAATACATACCTTTGAGAAAAAATAAGCACACATTTGGGACATTATTGTCAGGATATGCCTTCTATGAGAGAATTACAACTAATCTTATTTCTTTTCAAAGTTGTGAACATTATTTAACATGAATTATCAAATGAAATTATTTACTTTTTTTAGGTTTAGCTTTCTTAAGTAAAATGCAGGAACCAGATCACCTTTAAAGTATGCTATTAATCATGTAAAGCTTGAGAAAGGTACACAGAAATGAGTATTTTCCATCATATTGGCTAAAATCCTGTGTAGTGTGGGTTCTCTACTCCTTTGTAAAAATATAGTTATTGGGCTGGCACTGTGGCTTAAAGGGTAAAGTCACCACCTGCAGTGCCAGCATCCTATATGGGCCCTGGTTCTAATCCCAGCTGCTCTACTTCCAATCTAGCTCTCTGCTATGGCCTGTGAAAGCAGTAGAAGATGGCCCAAGTGCTTGTACTCCTGTGGGAGACCCGAAGAAGCTCCTGGCTCCTGGCTTCGGATGGACCCAGCTCAATATGTTGCTATCATTTGGGGAGTGAGCCAGCAGATAAGAGACCTCTCTCTCTCTCTTTGCCTCGGCCTCTCTGTAACTCTGACTTTCAAGTAAATAAATAAATCTTAAAAAAAAAAGCTATTAACTTCAGAAGTATAAGTCAAAATGATGGATCCAAATAACTTATTCATTAATTTATTATTTATTATTTGCTTACTATACCTAGACTATGTGGAGAAATGAATTTAAGAATGAATTTTATATAGTGACGATCTAAGAAGTGAATAGTCTGGTTGGAATCAAGTAATAGATTATAAAATAATAGTTATGCACTGAGAATCGTGGGAATCTGAGCCTGTGTGCATAAGCAGGGAAGACAGAGGCGTGTTTCCAAGAGGTAAAAGAACTGAGAAGACTGTCAGAGAATGTGCACAAGCTAAATGAAGACTTTCAGGAAGTCAAGTGTTTTGGGCTGGAAGAACACTGCTCCAGGAAGAAGTACAGCATGGAACAAAAAACCATAGGTTAGTTTTGATGAACTATAAGCATTTTTGGTGTTGCTGGCATAATAAAAACAAAGTAAAATACAATGAGGATGGAGAAGTCAACATAGGTTATTATTACAGATGGCATTTTTGGAGTATTTTAAGCTGCAGAGCTCTTTCTCAAGTAAAAATTACTCTGGAGTTCTGATGTATTATTGCAAGAATGACACTTTATAAAAATTGCTACAGAAAAATAAAATATTTTTACTTTGAGCACTGTTTGAAAATCATTTCTGTAGGAGATAACATGACAATAAAATGTTTATAGAAGGGGGGTAGGGTGGTCAGATTTGAATTTTCGTTCTATCACTTGGGTTCCTGTGTAGAGAATGTGTTTAATGCTGGCAGCTGTACACCTGATGATGATGAGTACCTGATAGAACCAAAAAAATGGGTTTTAGAAATATTTCAGGATTCAATTGGCATAATTTTATGACTTAACTACATTTACTTCATGAGTGAGAAGGAGAAATTAAGCAGAACTCTCACAGATCTGGATTATATGACTGTTGGAAACCACAGAAGAGCATTCTATTTATACAGAATGTGTTGGGGTAGTGCAAGAACACAAATGCCAAATTTAGTAATGAGCAGAAAATTGTACAGGAGGAAATCTAAAGCCCAGCGGAGGAAAAGCATAGAATCAGATATACATCTGATTATCATCACAATCACAGCTAGGGTTCAAAGAATGCTTACAAACGACTAGGGTCTGGGCTAAGTGCTTCACATGTACTATCGCATGCAACTGTGGCAATTGCGAAGGCTTATAAATTCTGTGTATAAAATTCAAGATCATCCAAACAGGAGATTTAGGACACAGGCCTATCAGGTTTAAGATTCCTGCAATGGAATACAGACTACTACTTCCCAGGAAAGTATGTGGTGCGCTAAATCCTAAAGGCAGGGGCAGTCTGCTTACAGCTTATCAGTATGGACAAAAACAGGTAGGTGGAAAAGTATATTTAATATTTAATATTCCTTATCACAAATTGAAAACATAGACAGTCAGAGGTTAAGAATGTGAGTAAAGGTTTGATAAAGTTATGTCTATGGCAAAAGAAAGCCATAGGTGAAATAGTTGGATTATAGAATGTTTGACCCAATTCGAGGTATTCAAATTCAAGGTTTTATATTTAAAAAACACAATACTGACAACACAATTCAAATGACTTAAACCTTCTAATTTTATGATCTTTAGTATTATATCTCCAAACTACAGAACACAAACATATCTTTACAAAAGGTAAATAAGCATGAGATGAAATAAGAAACATTGCAAAGTAAGTGAATTTTCTAAAGCACTCAAGAACAGAGACATTTTTCTATCTTGGTACAACGAATCAAAAGACACATCCCAAAATGTAATCCAAAGATTCATATACAAAGAATCATGAGATAAACTCCTCCTAAGTAATGCTGAAAAAATGTTTGTCAATCCCAAATAAGTTAGAAGTTTCCCTTTATCTGTTAATAAGGACTTTGACTTGATTCCTAGAGCTTTTAAGACCAAAGCTAGGGTCTGATTTTGTCATTTCACATTTGACTACTAATTTTCAAAATATTAAGGTGTATATGTTTGTTAGAATGCTGTTATTTATTTTACACTTTGGTATTCTAAAGATGAAATGCCAGTCTGTTTAACCTTTACTTCTGGATGTAGTACAGAAAGCACATGCCAGGATGGTCAGCTGGCAGTATATTTAGAAGCCTCCTACTACAGAGTTGGCAGCTACAAGTCCTTCTAACAGATATATAGAATATGCTATACCTATCTACAACTAGCATTACTCAATATCAAGCTAAAACTAAAGGATTTACTGTTAATGAACTAGTATACAGTTAATCATTTTGATGGTTAATATTGAGTTCTCTTTGGTGAAAATAAAGACATTGAGAATCTATGGCCTGGCTAATACAGCTAAAAACTTCTTTCTATTGAATTAACTGTGTGTGAGATTCAATTGATGCTTATATTCTGCACCTCTTAAAAGATGGGGCTCGGCTGGCTCACTAGGCTAATCCTACGCCTGCGGCGCCGGTACCCCGGGGTTCTAGTCCCAGTTGGGGCACTGAATTCTGTCCTGGTTGCTCCTCTTCCAGTCCAGCTCTCTGCTGTGGCCCAGAAAGGCAGTGGAGGATGGCCCAAGTGCTTGGGCCCTGCACCTGCATGGGAGACCAGGAGGAAGCACCTGGCTCCTGGCTTCGGATAGGCGCAGTGCTGGCCATAGTGGCCATTTGGGGAGTGAACCAACGGTAAAGGAAGACCTTTCTCTCTCTCTCTCTCTCACTGTCTAACTCTGCCTGTCAAAAAAAAAAAAAAAAAAAAAAAAAAAGATGAGGCTAATGGTTTTCTTTACAACCACTCAGTGTCAAGACAATAAATTAGGAAGAGTTTCTGACTAAAGGGTATAGAACACTTTTTCTATGGTATTGCTATGTTCACATCAAATGAATATTACAAGCATGGTATGGTCAAAATACCTAAAAGGACAGAGACCTAGGCTTTCATTGAACATATGATCAGCTTTTGTTCTTGATTTGCTAATGAGGGTTCTTGATTTGCTAATATCTGAATATGTGATAAAATTTGGACCTACATTTGCTTTCATTGTAACCAGATAGAGAGGTTGTGGGAGAGAAGCTATGTATAAGCACCATTTTCTTATTGGCAAAATAAGAGCTTTGCCAAATTTTATTTGTATCAGTTAAGGAAAGTGCTACACAATCTTTGAAAAATCTCTTCAAATTCTTTTGAAAGAAACAAATATTTTTGTGATTAAGATAATTATTCCATGAATTTGTCTGTTTCTGATATCATTCTTGCTTTTGGTAAAATAAGAAAAGCAAAAATAGTCTATGCTGCTCAACAAAAAACATGCATTTAAAGTGTAAAGGAAATTTTTTACAAATAAATTTGAGTGATACATAAACATTCATCTTGGTTGAAATTTTAAATTCATTGGGAGATCAAAGAGCAATGTTGTTTTATGAGAAAGCTCAAAATATAATGAAGTGGGTTATAATTAAATTTTACAACAGCATTTTTAAGAAGAGATAAAAGAAATTGTATTTGTACCTTATTTGCTGCCAGCAATTGAATCTAAGGTTTAAAGATGTGAATACATTCATCTTTCAAACAATGGATTATTTTGGCTTCTATGTATTTCAATTCAAAAGCAAGCAGAGATATTGAACAGTGAGATAATCAGGTCAATTATATTTCATCAAATAATTCAGAGAAAGATTCTAGTTTATGATACTTTGAAATTAACCTGGACATCAACATCAAATACCAATTTTCATACAAACTAGACATGACAACCTTCAGAGGCAATATGAAATAATCTGTTCACCAAAAAGCTCTCTCAGATGTTCCCATTTTCCAAGTAGTGAACACCAAAGCATCAATTAAAACTTATCAGGGAGGCCAAAGACAGGAATCAGACCAAGTTACAAAATGCCTAAATCAGTACAAGGGCCTTACATCCAACCTAAATAAAATACTGTAGCCACCGATCAATATGTTACCTTTTTAAAAACACTTTTTTGGAGTTTGTTAAATCATACATTTTATAGGTGATATACTTTGTATTTTTTCTTCTATAATTCTTTAAAGAAATCACTAATTCTAAGGACAATAAAAACAGAGACACAAACAAAAAAATCTCATGTATAAAATCAAATAGCGTCAATTTAACCCAATTCAAAGCATATATACTAAGATACATACTTATCCCCGTTGGAAAACTCAGTATTGGTGACAATACGAAAATAAAATCCCAGTATTTTATAATTTTCTCTGCTAATCACTTTAATGCAAATTGTCCTAAGCTTGCCAGAACATCTACTCAGTGCTAATAAGGAAAAACTAATATAGCGTAAGTGGAAACTAATAATTTCTCATTTTCCTCTTCATCACTACCACCTCCCACCCATTCCTTCCAATAAGCTCAATAACTGTAACAGCAAAAATTAGCATAGTCAACATGGAACAGAACCACTGCATCTTCAAAATCACATGGAATCTATTCTGTAGTTAGTTACCTAGGGAAAAATGAAATCATAACAAACTTTTTTTAAGCCCATACCAGAAATTTCTGAGAATCCTAGACTTGTCTTATCTTGCCTTTGATATTCATAATATTTGAAGATATTCAAAAGACACTTTTATGAGCAAAAAGGAGATTGGAAACCTGCAAAGGCCAGAATGGGCAGGCAGAATGTAATTCTTTGAAACCATTTCTGTCACTTGGATCTACACAATTTAGTAATCACTGGTTGCATGTAGCCACTGAGAACTTAAGATACAGTTAGTCCAAATGCAATGTATTGTAGGTATATAATATAGACCAGATTCTGGAGAATCAAAATAATTTTAAAATATTATATTAAAATCTTATTTTAATTATACATTGAAATTGTAATATTATTCATACATTGAGTTTAATTAACATCTTAAATTTAACCTATTTCCTTTTATATTTTGTCACTGTAGGAATTAAAAATTTTAAATTTTAAATATGCTTTGCATTTGTTTCTTGGTATTCATATTGGGCAACAGTGATTTAGACTATAGCCATTATAATGTGTAGTAAACTTTGTGGAAAATTCTATTTTACTGTTTGGTTAAAATTTTATAAAAAACTTTGCCACCCAGCATGAAGGTTTTTTGTTTTGTTTTGTTTTTCTTTATTTGACAGGTATAGTCATAGACAGTGAGAGAGAGAGACAGAGAGAGAAAAAGGTCTTCCTTCTGTTGGTTCACTCCCCAAATGGCCGCTACAGCTGGCGCTGCGCCAATGCGAAGCTAGGAGCCAGGTGTTTCTTCCTGGTCTCCCATGTGGGTGCATGAGCCCAAACACTTGGGCCATCCTCCACTGCCTTCTTGGGCCACAGCAGAGAGCTGGACTGGAAGAGGAGCAACCGGGACTAGAACTGGTGCCCATATGGGATGCTGGCACCGCAGGTGGAGGATTAACCAAGTGAGCCATGGCGCCGGCCCAGCATGAAGTTTTAAAGTTATATTTCCTACTGAAGATCATACAAGTTTCCATATCTGATGGGAAGAATGGTTCAAGGTGTTTGGAGGATTTAAAATGACAAGAAGGAATGATTTGATGGGGAAAACTTAAAATATGGACTCAGCTGAACTCTAACTTGACTTATTTCAATTCCTGGACTCAACATATAATTCCTACCTCAGAGGGAATCTCCCTTCTTCTGAACAAAAGATGGAGGACAGTTAAAGAATCAAGAGTGAGCATTAATTAGCCAATCAATGAGCCTTTCTGAGGAATTGGGAAACCTAGTCAAAGTGAACAATCAAAAGGGAAGGGTGACAGGAGTGGTTTATTGATTCCTTTAGGCTCACAGTCCCATCTTTTCTTCATCTCTTCTTTTCCATTCCTTTCCTCTTTGTCTTCCCTTTCTTTTTCAGCTTAGACCCCTATTTACTCTCATTGTTTTCTCTACTGGTCATCTTTCTCCTTTCCCAATTCCAATAAGTTTCTACCTCCTTTACCTTTGGTATTTTTCCTTTCTCCTTTTGTTTTCCCTCTTGCTTTGCATTTCCTTTAAATTTTTTATTATATGTTCATAACATGAACATGAATTATACTTTAATAGAATTTATATTCTTTCACCTTCTTTATTTAAGAAGAAATGATGGCCGGCGCCGCAGCTCAATAGGCTAATCCTCCGCCTTGCGGCGCTGGCACCCGGGGTTCTAGTCCCAGTTGGGGCGCTGGATTCTGTCCCGGTTGCCCCTCTTCCAGGCCAGCTCTCTGCTGTGGCCTGGGAGTACAGTGGAGGATGGCCCAAGTGCTTGGGCCCTGCACCCCATGGGAGACCAGGAGAAGCACCTGGCTCGTGTCTTTGGATCAGCGCGGTGCGCCGGCCGCAGCATGGCAGCCATTGGAGGGTGAACCAACGGCAAAGGAAGACCTTTCTCTCTGTCTCTCTCTCTCTCACTGTCCACTCTGCCTGTTAAAAAAAAAAAAGAAGAAGAAGAAATGACAAAGAAAGAATAGGAAAAAATTAAAATGTATGAAAGTATTTTTTCTTCAACCATTTATTAGGTTGCTGTTTGCATTATTTTCTTGAAGATTTAGTGGCCTTCCTTCTGGGCCCTTCTCATGGTCAAGAGAAATGTGGTTCAAAAGAAACCATCATCAGAGTCATCTGTTATCTCCTAGGCCCCACTCAGGTCCCAAATCAAATTATTTGGTTGGGCATCACCAGTCTTAAGAATATAACTTAGCAGAAATGAACAGACTACCCATTATCCTTGATGTTGATACATGTTCTGAGAATATCTAGTACACCTAAAGAATCTATTGAAAAGTATATTTGATTTAAAAATAAATACAGCTTGTTGGAAAAAAATCAATTATTTACTTTAGTATTTGAAAAGAAAAAAGCTGGACAAAGAACAGGCCTAAAACCAAGTAAGTTATAAAATCAGAATTTAACAGTATTCTTTAATGGATGGAGTAAGTTAATTTAAGATGCCATTATGGATTTCTTGGACCATGTCAGAATAATTCAGTAAAGACAATCATTTCTTGAAAAACATAGTCAACTCATAAATTGGTCAACTCATATAAATAGGGCATACATTTTTATATTCTACTAAAAGAGTGACTCGCAGTTAAATAACTGCCATGTTGCTTAAGTATCAAAAAACTTTTTTGTTGAGTAAAAATTTTGAAAGGTGTACAATCTAGAGTAACTTTTTTCTAACAACCTCTTCAAATACTGCCTATAGACATTTTGGGGGGTGGATTTTCAAGAATAATGCTATATTTGTAAGTAATTTATAATTGTCTTTTAGAAATCAGTATGTTAACAAATTAGACCAAAACACAGTCATTGTATCCTGTATCCATGACAATACAACTGAGTCCTATCATAAATAGGATAATGAATCTAAACCAATGCTTTTGATATCCAAAACTGAACTCATAAAGCTTTGATACAAAGTCTCACAAACACAAATTCTTACTTTAATAACCAACTTCTTAGTCATTATTCCCTCTAAGCCAAAAGAGTACATTTCTGGAACAGATAGTAGTTTTATTCAGAAACCAATAAAATATTTTTAAAAATTTCATCAGGAGTTTTCTATTTTATCTAGAATAATGTATAGGCTATGAATAACCAAAAAATTCCAAAAATATAAACACATTAAAAGAATCAAAATAATTAGCAGTCATACCTTATTATGTGTCTGAGTCTGTCCAACCAATATGAGAATGTTGGATGAGATTATAGACAGGCAGAAGTTAATCAGAATTATGGACCTCTCAGAGCGTATGTACCTAATCAAAGAGAAAAACAGTGTGGAACTTTAAAATTCAATGGCAAGATGAGAATTCTTTATCGTGTATTTGGTGAAATTTATCAGCAAAAGAAAATATTAAAACATTATCTTTACAGGTGTATAAATATAAGAAAGTTTTTAAGTTAAGTATTATTCTTTCAGATCCAATTTTATAATGACATGGCATGTCCAAGAATACTTTACAGTTATTTTTCACCTTGGACATTACTGTGGACAATATTGCAGTTCTGATACAGCCATAGTTGCACATTTGTTATCATGATACATTTCTTTTCTTCCTGGAAGTATAATATTTCTAAGAACTATATCAACTAGTATAATTATGTTTATATTCATAAGTATATAAATCATATGCTTAATGTTATCATATATGTCAACAAAAACAACCTCTGTGAATCAAAAAGAAAAATTCCATACAGATTCTAAAACATCATCCTTGTTTATCAGAAGGATGCCATTATCTTCATGAAACCATGAACACTTTCATCCACTTAAGTATTTTTATATAGTCAGGTTGTTACATGTTATATGAGGGTATTTCAAAAAGTTTGAAGATAATGCATATTATGAAAAACTACACATAGATTTTCAAAAAATTTGAATAAAAATAAACTTTTTTTTTAATTTCATTTTCCACAGATTTGTTGGAGGATGTTTTATATTTCCCTTTTCTTGATTAATTGTTTCAAACAAATTCATCTTTATCTTTAACGATGAATATAATCCACAAGTAATGATTTTCCATTGGGCTGGATCATTACTTGCTGTCTGCCATATTTTACCTAATGAAGAAGTGTTTATATATGGTCTACTATACGATTTTTAAATGTAAAAGAACATAAGCTATAAAGAAAACTGCTCAGAATCAAATGTTCTACAGCTGTTTACCCTGAAAGAGTAATAGCTATCTTATTTTACTGTGCCTTGTGGTAAATCACTGAATGACAGTAACTAAAAGACACCCTTGCATTTACTGTGTGTTTGAGTCTGTTCAATTTGCATTGTAATATGGAATCACATTCCCCAGTAGGCATGAGCTTTCTTTTGCAATGTTAAATAGAAGTGCCAAAGATATGGAGGTACTGTTTGGAAGGTAAAATATAACAAAATCCACCCCACCCCCACCCCGTCTTTGAACAACATTTAAGCAGATGCCCCATGTTCCATCACACATTTCAGAAAAAAAAAAAGGCAAGAAAAAAAAAAAAAAGGCTAACGACAAAATACAAAACGGAGCTTTTATAGTACAAAAGAAATTTCCTTTCTAGACAAAGTAAGCCCAAATAAGACTAAAGTAGGTTGATTCTCAGCACAAAATGGCCTCAAGAGTTGGAGAAATTGCCCTTGCATCCCCAGTGGAAAAATACAACAAGCCACACACTAGGATGCCGAAGTCATCATCAAATATTAACTTGCCCTTTTTCTTTATAGGTATAAGATATAATATAAAACATTTAAGGACTTTATAACATTAACCCTTTATTTCCTGTTAATGTTTTCCATGACAGCACAAGGATAAAGATGACATTATCAAGAGTTTCAGTGGTGTTTTTGGCCTAGTAATTAGGAAAATTATGATAACAAGTGACCCAGACCTGAGCACCCTGAATAGTCTAGCTCTTTCCATTTTCATAAATATTGAGACACACTATTGTGTTAAAAGTTTGTATGAAATATCTCTACTTTAAAAATTAGTCATTCAACATTTGTTTAAACAAAATTTGTGAATTCTTCATATCAATGCACTGATTAAAAGGACATGATCAATTGCTCTTTGACATAACAATATAACTCTACCAAAAAAATGGTAGCAGGATCTTAATACACTTATTACCATAGAGTAATATCATAGGGTGAATTTAGTGTTTTTAAAAGGTGTTGAATTAATCATGAAAACTTAATAATACATGAGACTTGACACTTCTTTCAAAATACTGATACTACTTAAATTCATGTAGTAGCAGACAATAAGTTGTTGACCACTACCTCTTAGTTATCTAAATTTGGTTGTTTCTCTGTACTTTGTTCTGAAATTCTCAATTTCATATTAAGTGTTGAGAAATCCTTTAAAGTCTTTTGGAATTTCCTAGAAAACTATTGTATTAAGTGATTTTCCTGGATTTTCTGAATTAAAGAAAAGTCTATGATGGATGAATTAATCCATCTTTGATTCACTTTATATATCATTAATACTGATAATGTTTACACTTGTTAGGCATATATATTGAGAGATGACAAGAAAGTAGAATTGGTGCTTATACTCTTTGTGCTGAAAAAGGAAATTTAGTTCTAAATACTGCTTTGAGTGTGAGTTATGATGCTATTGTTATTATCTAGTACCCCAGTCTTTAAATTCTGCCTGATTTCTGAGAATTGCCAATCAGGCAGTTGTGAGACAGAAAATTGTTTCCTTCCCAGCTTTTGTCTATCTTGCTCTTATGTTACCAGGACAATGAATGACTACTTGACTGAGTCTTGAAACCAGGATCCTTATGCCTACAATGCCATGCCTACAATAAAGCCTTTTTTCATTTCCTGGAATCACCCATATTTTGTCAGATTGCCCCATATCACCAGGGTATTTTGATCAGATAACTCCTTCTCAGGGTGGCAGAACTTCTTTGGGGTACCTGTGCTAACAGGCCAATATGATTGTTTATTTTATTTTTGCACAAAGCTTAGAAACTCTTAATCTTCAACATCTAATGCTTTCTCTCAAAAGAGTGAAGATCATAATGGAGTAGAAATTTAAAAAATACATTAAGTCAAACAGCCTTTCCTTATTAAACTTAACTAGCATTTCAATATAATTGTTTTTATCTTAAGTAAAAGATACAGACTGGCAGACCTTTGAGGTAGGAATATCTACATTCACAATTTTAAATAAACATTCAGGAAATAACAGATAATTATCTATCTACTAATGTAGTAACTGTGTATTTGGATCACTTTAATGACTAAAATGGGTATAACATGTCTAGTATTCAAAATAAAAAAAATCAATTATGATTTTAGGCCATATGGTTTTATATTTGTTATCTTTATATACATAGATATAATAAATCTCACAAGTATCATTCTAACAGAATTTGAATAAAACTTAGGGAAATACTCAATTTTCACATAACATCAAAGAGATGCAATTCAATTTTAAAGTTTAAAATTCAAATATTATAGGAAAAATTTTTTCAATCACTTCTCCCTGTTTATGCATTTTTATGACATCTTTTAATCAATTTGTTAAAACCATATTGATTGGAAACACCCAACCAAGAGGCTTTTTCTAGAGCATTGTGATGTTAGTACTTTAAATATTAAAAGAGGTTAAATTTACTGTCTGTGACATACTGAAACCTTGTGTTTGAAACTTAAGAATTTGACAACACATTTTTTAAGAAATTCATTTGACTGTACTAATCAAAGTCTCATGCTCAATATCAACTGGGATAAATAGTAACTACATATAAACTGAACTTGGGGTTTAAGAGTGCCATCCTTAGGGACAAGCAACTTGTTGAAGGCAACTTTCATTTGACTTGGGAAGAAAAGTGGGAAGTGTGTGGTGTGTATGTGTTTGTGTGTGTGTATGTGTGCGTGTGCTCTTTTCATCTCACTGTTAGCTATATAAACAGGAAAATTAGGTAAACACACTTCACTTATTACAGCTTAATCACAGCATTTATAACTCTGCTGTAAAACTACTGTGTTCATTAAAGTAAAAGACAGGAGATACAGAATGATTATTACATTCCCAAATTTAACTATGAACAACTAAGTATCCCATTTCAATCTTCCAATTGATTACATACCTCCATAATGCTGCATAGACAACTGCTAGGGTGATCAAGGCCAAGCAAGAAAGACCACTGCCTACTATTAGTGTGACTGAAGGAGTACCAGAGGATTCCATGATCTGAAAATTAAACAAAACAAACAAAAAGATAAAATTTTTGAAGAAACTAAAACAATCTCTAAGCTCAGCAAAACTAATGTATCATTCAAAAATGGCTTGTTTCGTTGTTATAGTTACCAGATAATTACCCAAGGATCCACTGTGTTCACATATTTTCAACCTCTGAAATGACTAATTCTAGCTCTCTGTTCTCTCCAACTGTGAAGTAATAAAATACCTCGAGTTTTATGCTTGATTATGGCATATCACCTACTTAACAGTTTTGTAACATAAAGACCTGAAACTACAAGTTGGTCAACTACATATGTTAAATTTTCTTTAGCTGAAATTGGTAGTAGTCATTTTTTTCAATTAACTATATTTCAGTCATTTTCAAACTATGTTTTTGGTAAAAATTTCTCTTGATCCTCCCATTTATGCTTATTGCATTACCCAAATCTGTACATAGGTGTTGAGCATTTTTCAAACTTTCTGACTTTTGACAACTTTGGTCTAAGTCAAAGATTCTCACATTAAATTTCACTTGCTTGGCCTCTAAGGATATAGAACAAAATGAAATGTCAAATTTAAGACCTTCAAGTATATTTTGTGGTTTTTTTCCATGAACATAATGTGTAAAGTTAATTTTCACAATTCTAGTTTCAGTCCTTAAAAGCATGACCTTGAAAAATAAGTCTTATATCTTTTCAAACATATATAAATATCAGAGGCATTCACCGATCTGAGAGTTTTCTTTCTTTAGACACTAACATGACATTACCTATTGAAATCCATTGTATTCCATAAATTTAACATTGGAAGTTTGAAGGAATACACTTTAAGATTAGGTAAGTTCTAAAATCTAAAAATACATGTCAAATTAAATTAGGCCTTTTTAACCAAAATAAGTAAAAAGGGTGATTATTCAGGCCAGATTTTGGCAAAAAGTCACATTTATCTCAATAATTATTCTTCTTTGTAATATTTTCTCAAAATATATTTAATTTTTTTGTTTGGATAGTTCTGTACATCTATCTTTTTCAGAAACTATTTTTGCAAAATCTATACACTTTTAAGGAATGATCTTACAGCTCCTGACAGTGATACTCTCATAAAACTTCATCTTATTTAGATATATACTAAATTATATATAGCCAAGGACACCCCCAGAAAACCTGTACTGAAAATATCCAATGCAGATGCAATGTGTTCAGCTACAGTATTTGGGGTCTTCAGTCTACTACTAACAGTATCCTCACAAATTACCCATAACAGCTTTCCAGTTTTAAAATAAAGGTTAAGTTGGCAATAATTTTTATTTGAAAGTTTGCAGCATATTAGTAATATGATTGGAGAACATCCTCCAAACTACACTGCAGAAATTTCAAGTTAGAAGACATAAAATTGAGTAGAATTTAGTTATAGCACACCAACTAGAATTCATTTCACCAAGCCACTGTAGCTAAGGAGAAGAACCCAATTTTGCCACCCTGCAACATTTCCATTTCCCCATTTAAAATGCAGTTCCCTAGAGAAACACTCGCCACAATGTCCCTTGCCTTTGCATTAAAGCCGTGTTTTCCCTTTGTTACTTACTATTTCTCTAGGTTGCTGAGCCAAAATGGCGAAGGTAGAGAGACGATCACATAAGCATTTCGTATGGGATGCATCGGTAAGCACAGTTTTACATCCCTGGGTGGACCACGTTCCCAAAGACTCGTTCCTGCAAAGGGAGGGGGCAGGGGTGGAGATCGGGATAAATACGCCTGACAGCCAAATCCGTAAAGAAGAAAATGCTGTTTAATTGAGAGAATCGTCTACTGTAATTCCCGTACAGGAAAAAAAAAAAATCTACTTGTTGTTGAACAGGACGTAATTTAGATGCATCTCCAGTAATGCAAAGCGAGAGTGGGAAAAAGCAAGCAGGCGGCGGTGCGGCGTGCAGAGAGCTGTCCAGCGCCGGAGGTGCTGAAACCAGGACTAGCTCTGTCCAGCCCTCTGCGAGGAACAGCGGCAGCGGCGGCGGCAGCGGCAGCACGAGCAGCCGCCAGAGCGCTGGCAGCCACTTCCTATGCTCATCGGATCGTTTCAAACACTCAGGGTGTAAAGAGGCTTTTCATATTTTCATACCAGCTCTGATTCCCGGCCCATATTTTGGACAGTGAATGCTGGCTTTTAAAATGCGGCTGTTTCGGAAAAGCCTGTCTAAAGGTTACATAGCTTGGGTTGGGTGATAAGATCTTCTCCGCTGCTTGTTAGGGATTTTTCCTCCCTTCAGAATTGCCTGCTGTGAAAATTTCACCCTGGAAACGGGAAGCAGCAGCAGCGGCATCAGCTGGTTCCGACTCTCATTGCCTTTGCGTGGTATACAGGGGAGGGGTGGGTTTTAGACATAAGCTTCCCACTCCACACTTCGCTCAGCCCAACGTGCCTCTCCAGCCCTTGTCATTTCTTCTGCTCACTCGCCTCTCTGCCCTGGGGCAGAAACATTAAGCTAACCCCAAATCCTACAGAAACATTTAGAGGAATATCTCCTCCCAAAAGTACAGTAGGAGGGGGAAAGAGGGCATGCTTTGGCTATCTCTGGTGTAGCCATTCAAAACGCTAAAGCATATGGCTTATTTCCCACCCCAGCAGAACAATAAAAATGGTATCAACCCACTCTCCTTAGTGGGAGGGGGAAGACGGGAGAGAACCCTTCCACCACCTGCCCCTCCACTGAACTACTCTACAGGAAGAAAGAAAAAAGGGGGAAAAAAGCTATAGAGCTCAACCAATCAACTTTATTATCATTACACGTGTTCTATACTGAATGCACCAATTGTCACCTACCCTCCCCCAGGCGTGGAAACTCTCCAGCTAGCAAACCTGTATATATGTGCATGTTTCAATTTTAAGCCAACTTACTATCTGTGTTAAAAATCACTAAAACTAGGAGAGAAAAACACAAGGTTCGATGCTGATTTTGAGATTGTATTTTGATTTAGCCTTCTTCATTTCTGAATGCCCAAAGTTACTAGGTTAAATATGCATGAGTCTATTTCCAAGAGATTTCAATGAGAGAGGCTTTCTGTTACAGTTGGACATTACAAGTTGAGTCACAAATTATAATTCTCACTATTACTTTTTGGTATCTATAAGCAATATATTTTAATATTCATGATTTGATATCATTAAAATTCATGACTCAATGTACTCTTAATTACAACTTCCTTTAAGAAAGAATACATTGTATTTGGAAGAGTTAGATAAAAATCATGCCCAACTTATCCAAATACTTTTAAATTTTAACCATTTCAAAACCTTGGAGGTCTCTTTTCTTTCTCATGGTGTCATACAGCTATGCATTCTTTTTAAAAAACCTTCAGTTTCAAAAGTATTGAATTCCAATTCTATCTAACCATAGTAGCATATCAATTTACTTCATAGCTTGTCTTTTATATTATTTTGATAAACAGATAAGGTCAAATTAAAAACATTTATCTCAGTTGATCAAAGTTTAAAGAAGGAAGATACATTTAAGAGAATTTGACATGTTCTAAAACAACACCTGCATTATTCATCCTAGATGATGGCCTTACTTAATGCACTATCTGTGCTTTCAAGATGGAGTACAGAACTTACACTTTGTACATTATGCAGCTATGCCCTACAGACCGATTTGATAACAAGCAAAAACTTAACTACCCTAACTACAAATAATATCAATAAAGTTATGTATTTATATTCTTGTAATTAATATTCATTACTCAAGACAATGTTAGCATCTCTAAACTCTGGCTATCAGATATAAAGTCTATATCCAATATTCAAAATTGTTAGGCTTTGCAGATCAAGTAAATTTTATATGACATTTTTAGAAAACTGGGTCAATTTATTTTACTTTGCACAATGATTGCATTGCTGACCTGGCCCAGCCCCAGGCAATATTGGAAAGTAACTAATACTAGTTTCCAGGTTTTAGTTCTTCACTATTCCCAAGCATGAAATGCTTCTAATCTTACCAAGGTTATTTTCCTGTATACCTTCCTAAGGTTAAATCACCCCTGTCCTTCCCTTTCTGCAGACCTATTATCCCTTTGTTGACTTTATCTGATTAAACTAAGTGTATACTATAATACATGAGTGACTGAATACAGCTTAATGTGCTTGTCCTAGTTTAAAAGAAGATATGTAATACAAAATAATTTATCTGGTAGAACAACAGAATCAGGAACAGGTGAGTAGAAGAAAAGATCTTGAAAGGTGAAGTAGTTAAATATCAAGTCCTGAATTTGGTCACTCCCAAGAGTTGAATAATAAGAAGTATGATTCCATTTTGATACTAAAATTTATGTTGTTTCACAAAACTTGTAGATATTCTCGATCATATAAAGCCCTTATAAAATGGCTTTTTAATAACTAGAATACATATAACTATTTTTATAAACCCTATCGTGTGTGTGGTTTGTATTTTAAAACTTTTCATGGCTCATTCCTACTGTTCAAAACTCTTTGAAAGCATGGTACACGTGTCTGATCGATTTCAGGGAGACCTTGTAAAGCAAACTGATATGTAGTAGAGCTAATGTGAAGCAAAACGGCTTCCCCATTCTGCACAGAGCAAGGTTTTTAAACATGTGGACTATTACAGCAGTCACATTATTCTTCTAATGTCATAATTTTTCATGCTATAATAAATTGTATGTCTGTGAATTCTTAGTTATTAAGTATATCTAGGTTGTCATCAAGAGGGCAAAGAAATACAGTGAAATATGCATGGAAATTAAAGATATAACAAGAATAACAGACTGACAATGTCAGGAGCAGACACAGAATGATGACACAGGCATACACATATTACTGAAAATCATATATTTTCTTCTTCATAGTGTCTTTTCTGGGCATTGGGCCATTTTTTCCAAATACTTTTCCTACATAAGTATGCCAGCAGAAATTCCAAACAGCTACCAAATTCTTTGTTGGCTGCACCTACATTCACCCATATTAGCTGTTACCTGTCATCTGTACCCCTTTTCTTTCTTCTTCTTATTAGTTTGAGTAAAAGAAGAAAAGAGTTTGCCTGTGCTGAGTATTCAAAAATAAACTACAGAAACACAGAATTCTGTGGAAATACAGGACACAGAACATATACTTTCCAATTTCATGTTTATTTGAGGCCTTTCCTCAATTTCCTATAAGTCTACACAGTTTCTTTTTGAATATGGGTATTTGGGGGAGCTGTTTAACTCATATACTTTAATATAGTTTTTGTTTATCAACTTTAACATTTAAAATTAAAGGGAAAATTATCTGTTTACTGTAATGAAAATGCATTTGTAAAAAACTGATGGCAACATTTACAGTGATGCAATTCAAAATAGATTCAAGAAATCAAACTTTAAGTCATTTGAAACACCAATAGAGCTAGATATTTCACTTCAATTGTTCTTACAAAACTGCCTATTATGCCTCATAATAAATCAGTATGTAAGTTATTTTTTCAAAATAAGTAATACACTTTAGGAAGATTATTGACTCAGGAGTAAAGATTTATTTATTTATTTGAAAGGGAGAGAGAGAGAGAGAAAGAGAAAGAGAAAGAGAGAGAGAGATCTGCTGGTTTACTCCCAAAATGGCCACAGCAGCCAGTGCTGGGCCTGGCAGAAGCCAGGAGTCCAGAGTCTGTGCTGGTATCCCACATGAGTAACAGGAACCTAAGTACTTGAAACATTTTCTGATGCCTTCTCAGGTATATTAGCAGAGAACTGAAGGGAAGCAGAGTAGCCTGGCCTCGAACCAGCCCTCTGATGCAGAATACAAGGGTTGCAGGTGGCAATTTAGCTTGTTGTGCTGCAAAGCTGGCCCTAAAGATTAGGATCTTGCCGGCACCATGGATCACTAGGCTAATCCTCTGCCTGTGGCGCTCGTACTCTGGGTTCTAGTCCTGGTTGGGGCACCGGATTCTGTCCCGGTTGCCCCTCTTCCACTCCAGCTCTCTGCTGTGGCCCAGGAAGGCAGTGGAGGATGGCCCAAGTGCTTGGGCCCTGCACCTGCATGGGAGACCAGGAGGAAGCACTTGGCTCCTGGTTTCGGATAGGCACAGCGCTGGCCGTAGCGGACATTTGGGGGGTGAACCAATGGAAAGAAGACCTTTCTCTCTGTCTCTCCCTCTCACTGTATAACTCTGCCTGTCAAAAAAAAATGATTAGGATCTTAAGGACCCATTTATTGAAAAATCAAAATAGTTACAATGGCATTTTTAAGACACATTTACATATAATCTCTGAATACAGTGTATTCACACCATATGAGTATTGAAAGTAACTGCTTTCCAATCATAATGATAGTTAATTTCTTTTCTTTCTTTTTTTTTTTTTTTTTTTTTTTTTTGGACAGGCAGAGTTAGACAGTGAGAGAGAGAGAGACTGAGAGAAAGGTCTTCCTTCCGTTGGTTCACCCCCTAAATGGCCGCTACGGCTAGCACGCTGCACCGATCTGAAGCCAGGAGCCAGGTGCTTCCTCCTGGTCTCCTATGCGGGTGCAGGGCCAAAGGACCTGGGCCATCCTCCACCGCACTCCCGGGCCACAGCACAGAGCTGGAGTGGAAGAGGAGCAACCAGGACAGAATCCAGCTGCCCGACTGGGACTAGAACCCGGGGTGCTGGCGCCACAGGCAGAGGATTAGCCTAGTGAGCCGTGGCGCCGGCCAACAATAGTTAATTTCTAAGAATCAGGTGAATTTACATTATTTTTAATGCATGCTTTACACCCAGATGATGATTTGGTACTAGTTTTTAGGTAAATACTAAGAACACTGTTATCTCTAGCAACTGTTACTATTCCAAACATGATTTTACTAGAAGTAACCTTAGTGACCAGCTAGCCCATTGGTTTTTAACACTTTACATTAAATTACCTGGAGAGTTTTAGAAATTAAGCCCTGTGGTATTACTACTTTTAAAAAAGCATGATGATTCTAATGTGCAGCCATGGTTGAAAATCACTGATCTCTATCAACCCATTTATGGACCGGGAGACTGAAGTATAGTGAATTTAGGAAACTTGTGTTAAGCCAGAGTGAGAAGCAAAGCTGGGCTTCTCATTTCCAAATTGGGATTATTTTTAATTATTAAGATTCCATGGTTATTTGTTGAAAATCAGAATGTAACAAATATATCTTATGAAATCACAAGAAGAGCAGATCTAAATATTTGCTAGAAAGAGAGTAACACCAGGGGCTGACATTGTGGATAGTTCTGTTAAGCTGCCACTTCCGATGCTGGTATCCCATATGGGCACTGGTTTGAGACCTGGCTGTTCCACTTCCAATCCAGCTCCCTATTAATGTGCCTGGGAAAGCAGTGGAAGATGGCGCAAGTGCCTGTACCCTTGCCACTCATGTGGGAGATCCCAAAGATGTTCCTGGCTCCTGTCTTTCTGCTGGCCCAGCCCTGGCTGTTGCTGTCATTTGGGTGATTACACTGGTGGACAGAAGATATCCCTTTCTCTGTTTTCTCCTCTCTCAACATAATTCTGCCTTTCAAATAAATAAAATAAATATTTTAAAAAAGAGTAATAACAACATAAAGTATATATATTTTACTGGACTGAGATTTAGAGCAGCTATTCTCCCATCTCCAGGATGAATGCTTGTCTTCCGCTGGGCCTGGAATTAATAGCACCATAACACCAGATTTTTAACTTGTCACCTAGAAATTATCTATTTCTAGCAACAGTCTACACTTAGACCTTCCCTCACACTCCTATGTGCCTACTTATGCTTTCCATCTAACACTATAGTATTAGTTGATAAATTCACTTCATTTTCTTAATTTATATAATTATCAATCTCCATGCCACATTAGAATAACCGTACTTTTGAGAACTGTATCTTGTTGACTTTGAATCCCCAACACTGTGCATTTCATTTAGTAGGGAAATAATTATAAAAACTCAATTGATGTAATGATTTTTTGGATTTCAAGATTTTTTTTAAAGAAAACTTTGTTGAAAATTAGAGAGACAAGGAAGAGAGACAGATAGGCAGAGAGAGAGAAGAAGGGAGGGAGGGTAGGAGAGAGGGAGAAGGGAAAAGGGAGAGCAAGCGTGCATTCATCTACTGGTTTACTCCCCAAATAATTGTAACACATAGAGCTGGGTCCTAGCTGAAGCTGAGGGCTGGGAACACAATCCAAGTTTCCCACATGGGTAGTAAGGATTCAACTACTTGAATGATCACTGTTCCCTTACAGAATATACATTAGTAGGAAGCTGGCATCAGTAGCTGAAGGAAGGAATCAAATCCAAGTGCTCTCATGTGGGACACAGGTGTCTTAATCACTAGGCCAAATGCCAGATCCCTAGGGAAAGCTTTTAATACTGAATTCAATTCAGACATATTTTCTTATCTGTAGTTCACTTGCATACAACAACTATGTAATTTATCAGTGGATCTTAATAAGTTCATCTTTTGCTTTTGGCCTTCAAACATCATTTTTTTTATTGAAAATATCGATGTAATTGTTGACTCTTTTTTATTTATTTATTTTTTTAACTTTTATTTAGTAAATATAAATTTCCAAAGTACAGTTTATGGATTACAATGGCTTTCCCCCGCATAATCAAACATCATTTTTTAAATGTATTTATTTATTTTATTTTAAAGGCAGAGTTTGAGAGAGAGAGAGAGAGAGAGAGATCCATCTTCCATCTGTTGATTTACTCCCCAAATGGCTGCAAAGGCCAGAGCTGGACCAGACCAAAGCCAGGAATCTTCTGGGTCTCTCACATGGGTTCAGGGGCCCAAGCACTAGAGCTAATTTCCACTGCTTTCTCAGACATATTAGCAGGGAGCTGGATTGGAAGTGAAGCAGCCAGGAATGGAACCAGCATGTTTAATGGGATGCTGGCAGTGCAGGTGACAGCCTAAGCCGCTACACCACAGTGCCAGTCCTCAAACATTATTTAATTCAACATCCTTTGGTGATTATGTTCAATCCAATGGTGAGGTATGAGTTTTCACTAACCAGTCAATATGTACTTAGAGGCCAGTGCTGTGGCGCATTAGGTTAATTCTCTGCTTGCAGCACTGGCATCCCATATGGGTGTTGGTTCCAGTCCTGGCTGCTCCTCTTCTGATCCAGCTCTCTGTTATCACCTGGGAAAGCAATGGAAGATGGCCCAAGTGCTTGGGCCCTTGCACCCATGTGGGAGACCCCAAAGAAGCTCCTGGCTCCTGGCTCTGGATGCCACTCTATTATAATCTCTTATAATGATTTTTCTGATCTCAGAGTAAAAAATCCCTTACAATGTCCTATGAGTACTATCTGTCCCTTCATTGCCTCTCTATATTTCTCGCTTTTTAAAACATCTTTTTTTTTTTGCCTCTTTATTTGGCAGGTGGTGGATACAGTACCCATCAACTGGTTCACTCCCCTAAATGCCCTCAACTTGTCCAGACTGCACACATGGTAATAGCAACCAACTACTTAAGCCGTCACTGCTGCTCCTCAGGGCCTGCACTAGCAGAATCAGGAGCCAGAGCCACAAATTGAACTCTGATAGTCAAATGTGGGAGGCATGTGTCTTAATTAACTTCTCGGCAAAAGTTCAACTCTTCTACATTTATCTCTTAACACATTTGTTCTTGTTCATAATTTCGATCCTCACTGAACTCCTTGGTGACTCATGTTGGCATTTTGTGCTGTTTTCTTGGTCTAGAATATACTCAAAGTTTTCATATTGCTTGTTCCCTGACATCATGTAGGTTTCTGTTTTTATGTCAACCCATCAGAGATGCTGTTACTGACTATCCAAAATAAGATAGCAATTTTCCAAGGGTGATGTTTGGCATAGTGTTTTAGCTACCATTTTGGATGCCTGCTTCCCATATCAGAATGCCTTGGTTCAACTCCCAGCTCTGCTCCTGATTCCAGATTTCTGCTTATGTGCACCTGGGATGTAGCAGGTGGTGGCACACATAGTTGATTCCTTGTAACCCATGTGGGAGATATGGATTTAGCTCCTGCCTCTGGCTCTGGGCTTCTGCCTGGCTCAGTCTCAACTGCTATAGGCAGATGAGATCTCTTTCTCTCTCTGCCTTTCAAATAAATAAAACAAATGAACAAATAAAAAATTAAAATGATATTAACCTTCAATCTGTGATATATGAAAAAATGGTCCCAAATTCTACAAAGTCTTTCCCATCAACTGGCAGAATCTGTTTCCCCTGTTTTTATTTATGGGTGTCCCTTGTGACTCGATCAGAAGAGTACAGTGGAAGTGATGTATGACTTCTCAGTCTATGCTTCAAGATGTCTTACAGTTTCTACTGTCATCATCTTGAAATGCTGCTATTATATGAGTACCCAAGGGTAACTTTGTTGAGGATGAGATTGGCACCAACCATCAAGCCATTTGAAGACATATACATCTAGAATAAATAGTCAGATGGTAGCCTTATGATTGATAGCAGATGAGGCCAACTCAACCTAATAGCTGAACCATAGAACTGATAAGAAATAAAAATGGTTTTTGTTTTAAGCCATAATACTTGAGGTTTTTTATATAATGATTGATACAATACCAAGAATTTTCTATTTGCCCTTTGCCCTTACTCTGATCTGTTATAATCCATAGCACTTATTTCTTCTAATATATCCTACATGTATTTTAATTTGATTTTCTTGTCTTTATTCACTAGAATATAAGCACTTATGAGGGCAGAGATATTGTTATATTTACTTTGTTTTTCTTCTGATTCTAAAACAGTGCTTGAGACACATAGTAGCTGCTTAGTAAGTGTCTATTGAATGAATGAATATGTGGTGTACATTATGATCTGATTTAGTTGTACCTTCCCACATCATTAATTTATTCCACAAATATTTATTTACCAGCTACTATGATGCAGGTATTGTGCTGGTTTGCTGAAGACATAATTAATTTCCACTTTATCTTTTACAGCTTGAGAGATATAATGGAAATTATCTTGCAAGTATAGTGTCACCACCTCTTTGTTATAAAACACACATTAAAATCAACATTATGTCACTCTTGGGGTCATTGGACATCATTTACAAGAATGATAAGATTCAATTTTACTGCCAATAACAACTTTTTTAGTTATTACTTTAAATTGGAAATAATAAGAGTAGAAAATAGTATGGGAAATAACATTAAGGAAGCTAATCTACTAAGTTATAAATATGTATGTTAACTGTGACTTATTAATAATTAAAGGTTAAAATATGCTTGCTGCATCATTAGTCAATAGGCAAATACTAATAATCATGTTAATGAAAATAACAGCTAACATCTAGTGAGTGAGTGTACACTTGGTGTTGAATGCTGTGGTGGATAACCAACAAATTTTAAAAATTTTAAACTAAATATCAAGGTATATATTGCTACTTTCCCTATAGAGAAATGGAAAAATGGGTTTCTACGTGCATGTAGGACCTTGAGGACTCCAGAGATAAAAATGTCTTGAGTTGAAACTTATATGGATCCCTCAATCTATGTAATATATTCATGCAAGCACTGGATTGCCTACCTTTGCTGTTATTATTTGATGTTTCAAAGGAAAATAAATGGAGTAAAGAGACTGTGTCTTTCTTCAGGACACCCAGCTGGTAAAAGGCAGTGGCAAAAATTGAACCCAAATACGCATGACTCCAAAGCAGATTCCCCTTCCTCTTTTCTCGCAGTGAGGGGTAGAAGGAACGACAGAGCACAGCCAAAGTATGAATCATACAGAAAGAACATTCCAAGAGGGTAAAAGGTAATTGAGAAAATCTTACAAAAAAATAAATGGGAGCTTTCATGAAAAAGAATGATTGGTTGACAAAGGTCAAATAATGGCTAAGAAAATGTAGCTTGAGAATGGTCATGGTCAGCATGAAGGAGATCACTGAGAGCTTTTGAGAGAATAATATCAGTAGAAGGGTCACATAGGAATTAGATTACTAGAAATTAAAAAAGGAACCTTGTGCTATTGAAGGGTTTAACAATAAGAGTAAAAAGACTGAAACAGCATAGAAATTTAAATTTTTTGTCATGACTGTTTGTACTTGGAGGTTGGAATCAATCTCTAAATATCTTACAACATAGATCTAGACAGTTCACAGTGCTGATTTGAACAGCTGAAAGAGACAGAGAGAGACAAAGACAGAGAGAGACAGAGAGAGAATATCATGGTATGATGTAGCAATGATGAGATACAGTTTGCACAATTTGATTCAGATCAATAGTGAGGACATTAACATTAAGAAGAAAAACTATCTTCTACTGAAACTACAAAGGGAAAAGCACTATTACATTCAAGAACATGAAAGAAAATCCAAGATTAAATTTTCACTTATATCATTTAAAGCTATTTTTCCTCAGAAATTTATTAAAAAATTATTTAGAACAGCTTTTAAAAGGTGAACTTTGATAAGGATAATAAAGAGATACTCTAGGGAATACAAAAATAGAATTTTTTATGGAATTGAAGAAGAATGCTACTAAATACTTAAGTTCATTGATGAATTATGTATATGTCCCATAAAATAAAAAAAAAAAACTTTAGTTCTATATATAACTATATTATAATTATTTACAAAGTTAATATTGGGTATAGGGGTGTAGACAGGAGAATGTCCTACGTTATTTTTCCTTTCAAAAGACTTTGAATTGTCTTATATAGAGTGTTACCCTCAAAATTACAAAACCATTCACACCGTTTGAATGTTTTCTTCTTCAAAAAATGGTTTGTATGGGATAGTAACTGATGTTTAGCTTGATTCAATCTACAGGGGTTGTGATGTACAACCCTGAAAAAGCAAGATTAATGAAATAAAATGGAGCAAATTTAAATATATGCTACTTTCTACACTAGTTTTCAAACAATCTGAACGCAAAGGCATTCCTTGAATAGGATAAAGTCTTTATAAAATTTACAAGTACATCGAAGAGCTCACTAATTTGATAATAGCTTGCTCATTCCCTGATTCTAATGGATTTTGCTTCACAAATCTTTTATGGAGAAGTAATCCCAAATGTGACACTCACAGAAAAATACACTCTGGAAAAAAGAGTAGAATCATACTTTTAAAATAATCAGTTTCTCAAGGCACTGAAATATGGGTGTAATTTTTTATTCCTTTTTATACTTTCCATTTTCCCCATGCTATTTCCACAATCAAAAAAGTATTTTGAGACCCAAAAAGGACATTATGAAATAATATTAAGCTAATATGCAATTACTGCAGTTTAAATATTTTATACTCCACAGAAAATTAAATATTTCTTTTTAAGTGTTTTTATAACTTGAATCAAACAACGCTATCATCATAAAACTAAAGGTTATATCTTACAGGTAAATCCGTATGTGCCTTTCAAAATACATATGCTATTTTTAAAGAGAGAAAGATTGACTTATTTGAAAAGCAAAGTTACAGAGAGAGGGAGAGACAGAGAGCCTGAGTGATCTTCCATCAGCTGGTTCACTCCCCAAATGGCTGCAACTGCCAGGGTTGGGTCAGGCCAAAGCCAGGAGCCAAGAGCTTCTTAAGGGTCTCCCATGAGGGTGCAGGGGCCCAACTACTTGGGCCATCTTTTGTTGCTTTCCCAGGCCGTTATCAGAGAGCCGGATTGGAAGTGGAACAAGCAGGACATGAACTGGTGCCCATATAGGATGCCAGTGTCACAGGCAGTGGCTTTACCCACTATGCCACAGTGCCGGCCCCTATATATGCCTTTATATGTGATTTAGAATTATAAAACAGTTAAAACGAATTATTTAAGTTTTTTATTCTTGGTTATCAAGTCTTATGGAAGCATATTTCCTATTATGCTAATATGCTAATATTTTCTATTATGTTATAGTAGCATCATGATACACTGAATCAACTTAACAATGGTTCATAAGTTGATGCCTACTTTTATTACTTTCCACTACTTACTGAGGAAGTATAATCTTACATAATCTTTTGCTAAGTTACATAAATAATCTCTCTGTATTTATGGAAATAAGAAACATTTTGCAAGTTATTTAACCACTGACTTACAATGGTTATCTTTAGGATTTAATCATTATTTTGAAGAAGAGCCAATAAAAAGACAACTTGTAAAACAGTATATATATAGGGCTGGCATGATTCATAGTAGGTTAAGCTGTGGTCTGCAGTGCTGGCATCTCATATAGGTGACAGTTGGAGTCCCTGCTGTTCCACTTCCGATCCAGTTCCCTGCTAATGCTCCTGGGAAAGCAGTGAAAGATGGCTCAAGTTCTTGGGCCCTTGATTGGAAAGTTCCTGGCTTCCAGCTTTGGATCAGCCCAGTTCTGGCCATTGAGGACATTTGGGGAGTGAACCAGCAGATGGAAAATCTCTCTCTCTTTCTCTGTCTGTCCCTCTATCTTTCAAATAAATAAATATTTAAAATAAACAAAACCGAATAGTATGTAGTCCTAAACAAACAGGTCAGCTGTTTCTCTTGAAAATTAATAACATCTATCTTGGGAATAGATTAAAAAGCTATGGGGGCTGTCACTGTGGCGTAGCGGGTAAGGCTGCCCCCTGCAGCGCCAGCATCCCATCTGAGCACTGGTTCAAGTCCCAGCTGCTCCACTTCCGATCCAGCTCTCTGCTATGGCCTGAGAAAGCAGGAGAAAATGACCCAAGTCCTTGGGCCCATGCATGCATGTGGGGGACCCAGAAGAAGCTCCTGGCTCCTGGTTTTGGATCAGCATAGCTCCAGCCATTGCAGCCTACTGGGGAGTGAACCAGCAGATAGAAGACCTTGCTCTCTCTGCCTCTCCTTCTCTCTTTGTGTAACTCGAATTTCAAATCAATAAATAAACCTTTAAAAAAAAGAAAGTTATGGATTCTTCCATAATTTCTAACAAGTTTCTATGCTATTAAACACATTATCTATTAAAAATATTTCATAAAATAATCTAATGAAGTTGAATAACATACATCTATGACATACAATAGTCTCCTTAGGCTAAAATGCTGGATATTTTAACAACAGGATCACTGAGTAAGTATTTAAGGCAATTATTTCTGTTTTACACCTTTTTCTCCATTCCTTTTGAAATTATCATTAGGATGTGGCTTGGCTAAGCACTGATCTAGTTTTTCTTTCGGCATTGAGTTAAGGGTAAGCTGCTTTGTAAATTAAAAATTTGAGCAAATGTCTACAACGTTACTGCAATCAAAGAATACTTCTCAATAATTTACTGCTGAAATAAAAAAAAAAACAGGACATCAATTAGGGATTTAAGTTTAATTCACTGAAAATTCTGATCCAATAGTTCTGGGATGGTTCTAGGAATATGTGATGTTGATTTCAGAGCTCATTTCAGAAAATAGTAATTTTTCAATCTTGAGCTAACCACACTTCAAAAATACAATTTGTCATTGCCTACGTAGAAAATTTTAATATGAGGTTCACTGGGCAATTGTACAGCTTAGATGACTATTTGGATGGTATGATATTCTTGGAACTCTGAAAATAGGAGCCCTGAGAATCAGGAAAATGTTTCTGTGCTCAGTTCCTCAGTTTATTATGTATAATTTGGGAACCTGTATATTAGTAGAGAAGAAATGGAGACAGTTGGAATGGCTGAACAAAACACTACTTATATACAAACACAAAGAAATAGGATAAAGGTGTCTCAGTATGAAAAACTGGACTCAGTTAAAGTACAGATTAAGATAATAATGTTTTTACTTCAAATTAAGTGTATGGTAATCACATATTTATTAATCTAAGGCATTAATTTTATACCAGTCCCAATATCACTCATTTGCAATTACTGAATTATTTTAAAACTAATCAATATCTCAGCAATGCAGTATTGAAAATGAAAAAGCTCATTCAATAAAAGTCATGCTGAAAATATTTTCTACCTACTCAATGACAGAAATCAGTTTACCACTAAATCAAAATTTTTAAAATTGTTTGCAGTAAATACACAGAAAAAAATTCATTTTTTTCTTTCTAATTGAAATTACTTACACTTTGTATTGGTTTGTGATAATATATAAAAGTTTGCCAGTATCTTTGTCCTCCATATAGTTTATTGTTTTACTTTAGGTGTGGCAACAGAAAACTTGGCTTCTGCTTTCATCTGTACTACCTGAGTGCTACCATTTGGAAGATATCACCATTCTAATCTGGGACTCTGTCTGTATGTATAAAATTGGACACCTGCATGTTCTACCTATCTTATAGCAATAGTGTACTGATAGAGATCAAGATAATAGATAGCTTTGCCAATTGTTTATTTAATGGCTATAAGTGTCAAGTATTGTAAGTGATATTACAAATTTTTTCTACAAGGCAAATGTTCTACATAAATGCAACATGTTATCATAGGGATCACATGTGCCATTTTATTAATAAGAAAAACATAGCAGAGGGGTCAAATAACATGAATGAGAGGATCCATCAAACATTCTGTCTCTTATAGTGAGACCATCACATTTCCAGGTTTGAGAGGAGAATAAGAGTCCAGGTTTGCAAGATCCAAATTTACAAGAATTAAAGTAGTTAATGTCCTCAGGAAGAAGAAAAAAGGTGATACAAATTGACTTTCATCATGAAATTTTGTAAATCATTGTAAGGACTTTAAGAGGTAGAAATGAAAACCCGGATTAGCATACTTCTTTGGGATCACATAGTCACTGACAGTATACAGCTAAGACAAGCATTGTTTTAAAGTCATGGGTGAATCTTACGGATATAAAATAAGCTGAAAATAGATCATTGTAAAAATTAAGAGTAGGAATAGGAGAGAGAGGAGGATGAAGGGTAGGAGTATGGGTGTGAGGAAGGGTATGATGGGAGGAATCACTATGTTCCTAAATCTGTATATATATATGAAACACATGAAATTTGTATACTTTAATAAAATAAAAATAAAAAAATAGTGACATAGGTGGCTAGCAAAATAGCAAAAGAAAAGCTATACATTACCAGCAGGAAGAGTCTCTGTCGTACCTTAACATGAAATGTGAAAGATGTATTCTTTCTATCCTTTAAACACTACTATTAGCATGAAATTCTCAATGCCAAACTTGCATTTAAAGTAATCTCTTTGGAAACAATGAGTATTTAAAATAATGCCCCAAAATAATATCTTTTGATCAAAAAAGAACAGTGTATAAATTTTCATAAAACTAAAGATTTCTATAAATTGGCTTTGGGGGAACCTCAAAATTTTGTTTTAACTTCATACATTTGAAAGTTTATATAAAACAGCATAGTGTCCTTATTGTGGTAGACACATTACTAAGCATTGGATTTCAAAACCTGAATGATAAAAATGTTTCCTGCACTTAGTGTACTGTGTAGACACACACATAGGTTGTCCTTTCCTTACCCCAACTAACAAAATTGCAAAATCTGTAGCCCAGTTATAAACTCTGGAGGTGTGGCTAGTGCTGTGGTGATAAAGAAAAAATAATTCCACAAGTCTGTTTCTCAGAAAGCGCATATTTGAAGAAACACATATTGTTGTGTATTTAAGAAAGTGTGTACTCTAACTTCCTAGCCTGTTGCTGTTCCTCTAGTACTATGCCTCTTAATACATTAATAAGGCAAGCAGTGAGAATTCTTGGTTGAAGGACAGCACTGAAGTCTCAATGGTGTAATTAACATTTTAATGAGCAGTCAAGACCTTTCATGTTCTGGCTCTCAATTGTTTGTCTCCTGAGTGGATCTCAATGCGTTGAGCACAAAGAATGAGGTGATTCTGTCTTATGGAGGTTTTAAACAACAAGAGATCACACAGGCCACAGTTTCAGCTTGCTACTACTCCCTCCTTTGTTAACAAAGTTCACTTATGTCTGGCTGTGCCTTGTAACAAATAACTAGTTTTCAGGTGTGCTTTCCTTTTAGCACGCACAAAAACTGGACCCATAACACTCACAATAAAGAAGTGGTTAATTTTCAGCAAGTGACCAGGTAATTCCAAGTTCCCTTCATTTGAAGGGTGCAATGGGCTAACCACTATTTGGGGACATAACAATATGCAGAGGAAGCATTGGCTTTGCAAATCAAAGTTTGCCTAATACCACACAGGTACCAAACTTTTTCATCAGAGACAAGTTTGAAGGTCAATAAAAAGCTATTTGTTTTGAGGTTCCAGAAACTACCTAAAAATGTTCTTATGGATAGAAAATCACTTTTATTTCAAGATAAAATCTCTCAAAAACATGAAAACCAATATCCCTGTTTTCATTACTAGGCAAAAAACAAATAAACAAAGAAAAAACTACCTGTCAAGAGAAGAATTCCTGTGGGAAAGTTTCAAGCTTATAATGGAGAAGCTTTCTCTGTCATAATTAATATAGCATTGCTAATATAAAACCTTGGTTTCTTCTGTTCTCATATCTCATTTCTGATTATTGTAGGACCATTACTATAATGTACACTGTACACACTGTGCAATATAGGTAATAGTATTACTGGGTAAAGAGTACAGAATCTCAGAGTATTTTGACATATTTGTTGATGACAAGGAAGTACAGTTCAAAATCTTTGTAAGGAAGATGTAATTGTTTGTAATTCACATAGATTTTTTTAACTAGCTTATTGACAATATATTTTGCTCACAAATTCAGTCACAAAACCAAAGATGCCATGCATCTTTTTTTTTTATTATTATGAGTTATTATGAGTTACACAATCTTTTAGCAAGTTATAAACTCCAGTTGTGTTCATATATCCCTAAGTTGGTTTGCTTTTCTTTTAACCACAAAGATTAAAGTGTAGGGGCCAGCATTGTGGTATAGCAGGTAAAGCCTCTGTCTGTGACGCTGGCATTCCATATGGATGCCAGTTCGAGTAATAGCTGCTCCAGTTCCAAACCAGCTCCCTGCTAATGGCCTGGGAAACGCAGAGGAAGAAGGCCTAAATGTCTCAGGACTTGCCACTCACACTGTAGATCCAGATGAAGCTTCTGGCTCTTGGTTTCCACCTGGCCCAACCCTGACCATTGTGGCCATATGGGGAATGAACCAAGAGATGGAAGAGTATGCGCTCTCTCTATATATATAACTCTGATTTTCAAAATAAATAAACAAATCTTTTTATTAAACAAAGTATTAGAATGGCTGCCCTACACAGTTGATTGATTTTATTAAAAATTGTCACATGGTACCTGTCACTGATGGAAATTTCTTCTGGAGAACTTGACTACAAGATGCCCAAAGAGAATCAGATAACAAATATACTACAATATAAACAACCTAGTTTTTAGCTTACCATTTTCGCCATTTGTATCATTTTTTATTTACTTATTTGAAAGAGCAGAATGACAAAGAGGGGGGAGAGATAAGATAAAGAGATTTTCCATGTATTGGTTTACTCCTAAAATACCTGCTAGAGCTGGGGCTGGGCCAGACTGGAGCCAGAAACTCCATCCAAGTCTCCCACATGAGTGGCATGGATCCAAGCATTTGAGCCATCATCTGTTACCCCTCAGGATGTGCATTAGCAGGAAGCTGGGTTGGAAGCAGAGGCAGGACTCTATCCCATAGCATGCCAACCAGGGCTTAACAGCTACACCACAATGCCCACCTCTGAACAACCTATTTTTCTACTCATCTGTCTAAGATACAAAGAAAACTCCATGAGATCAGAAATTTTCCTATTGAGGGTATATTTGGGAAGATTGGTAAGAAATTGTTTATCCTCAGAGCAGCATATAAAATTCATTTTGCTAATATTACAATTCCTAGCTTTGTAATTTCAAGACAAAGAAACACATTATTTATGTTCAAACTTCTCTAAATCAGATCATTAAACATATTTTCAATGTTTATTTGTGGCTATTCTGAGAGATGCAGATTAAAAACAATCCTGGGAAGTACAATAACAACATCCTGGAGCAGTAGTTTTATATTACTAAAGTGACTTCTGTACCTTTTAGCATAAAAAAATGCTGATAGAAATCCATGGCACCTCCACATGATCATGACGTTATTACATGAATTAAGAAGATTTTGGAAAATACTTTTAAAAAGTTAGATGTATGGAAATTTCATTGCAGGTGACCACACAAATACTCACTGACTCCCATCTTGCCTACTGACCATAATTTTCCCTCCTGAGTTATCTTTACCAAACTAGGCTCCTGTTGCCAACAAAATTGCTGAACAGAACCTACTATAAAAACAGATTCTCTACGGAAGTCAAGCACAAAAAAGAGAGGAAGAACCTGATTCCTGAGAACCTCTATATTCTAGTAGTTAAGCATGATTTCTGCTAGGTTGTGATACAGACATCCTTAAGTCAATCCATTTATTCATATCCCTGTGAATATAGAACTATGGAAAAACTATTGTTTACAGTAACCCAGCTTCTCTTCTCTTCTTCCCAGAGAGCTAAAATATAGACTCACCTGATTCTTGTTTGTATATCTACACTGGGATATAATCTGCCAAGGGCTGCATTTTACACAAAATTCTGATTTGATTGGGACATGGAAAATATTTACTAATAGAGTCTAAGATTGGATTGTTATTTAAATTATAAGTACTGGGCTGTCACTGTGGCATAGCGGGTAAAGCTGCTGCCTTCACTGCCAGCATATAATGTTGGCTCCAGTTGGAGTCCTGGCTGCTCCACTTCTGATCCAGCTCTCTGTTATGGCCTGGGAAAACAGTGGAAGGTGGTCCAACTCCTTGGGCCCCTGCACCCATGTGGGAGACCCAGAAGAAGCTCCTGGCTCCTGGCTTCGGATCAGCTCAACTCTGGCCATTGTGGCCATCTGAGGAGTGAACCAGAGGATGGAAGATCTCTCTCTCTCTCCCTTTCTTTCTCTCTGCCTCTGCCTCTCTGTAACTCTGTCTTCAAATAAAGAAATCTTTTACAAAAATACACAAGGGGCACAGAAAAGTCAGAAAATTGGTAAATCGATTGTGCATAAACAATCAGATTATACTCCTCAAAAGTCATTCTAACCAATTTGAGTTAATTAACAAAGATGCTTTTCTTTAAAAAAAGTCTCTCAGTAACACAATCTATCCTGACATTAAGGGGTTTTACATATTAACAACCGAAATATTTTATATTAATATAACAATGGTTTCTTCTTTTTACAATGTAAGGTCTGGAGGTATTCTCTTTCTTTCACCTGGAGGTAAGGTTTACAAGTTCACTCTGAAATACTAATGTTATGTGAATGAAATACTCATCCAAGATCTTCTATGTATTAGAGGATCTTTGCTATGGTGTGGATATGGTTTGAGTTGAAAGTCCTCAGTGTAGCAGTGTGAAAGGTTATACCTTTAAGAGGTAGGGTGTGGTGGGAAGTGGTAGGATCATTGGGGGACACTGTTCTTGATAGTTCCTGTGGGATCGCCAATTATTTTCCACCAGAGTGAGTTATAAAAGAGTGAGGCTAGCCCCTTTCTGCTCTTGGGCTTCCTCTCCAGCCAAGTGCTTTCTTTCACATGTGCTCCTCCCACATTACCACTCACCATGTGATATAGACAATAGGCTCCTCACCAGGGCAGAACTGATGCCCATGCCATGCTCTTGGCCCTTCAGAACTGTGAACTAGATCAACTTCCTATTTTTATAAAATGCCCAATCTTGGATATTTCATCATAGCAGTAGAAAATGGACCAATACTTTTTCATCCTTATTTAAGAATGTGCAATTCTGGGGTGGTGCTGTGGCATAGCAGGTCAAGTCTCTATCGGTGGCACCAGCGTCCCATATGGGTACCATGTTCGGTGTTCCACTTTTAATCCAGTACCCGCTAATGACCTGCGAAAGCAGTGGACTATGGCCCAAGTGCTTGGGCCCTTGCACCTACATGGGAAACCTCAAAGAAGCTCCTGGCCTCTGGCTTTGGATTGGCCCAGCCCTAGCCATTGTGGCTATTTGGAGAATGAACCAGTATAGGTGGAAGATCTCTATGTTTATAATTCTGTCTCTCAAAACAATAAATCTTAAAAAAAAAAGTGAGCAATTCTGAGCCAAATTCCTCATCACTTATATTATATACATTAAAAAAAATGAAATAGGGCTAGGAAGAAAAAGGCTATAGGCACATTATTTTCAGTTCTGCCAGATTGAAATCTCATTCTCAGATACATCTCAGGAAGGACTCAAGGACAGAGAGCTTTTCTGCCTGACAGCTAAGAGTACTGTGAAGAGAAGCAAATCAGGGTTTTTAATCATCCTAGCAGCATAAAGGAGAGAACGTGCAAACACCAAATCATCCAACTCTCACTGCATCTTTCAGGCAAATGGAAGTCTCTGCAGCCCATGGGACACTGGGAAACACTCAGCTTCCTTTCCTCACAGCCAGGCCACTTGGAACAAAGCACTGCATTCTTTCTGTATCACACAGTCTTTCTTACCAGCCATGTTGCTGAACTATAGATAATTTATGACTGCAACACTCAGGAATAAGAAACAGAAAATTAGATGTCCAAGCCACGTTTTGCTAATTTTGCTTTGTGTGCCACTCATTGCTTCATAAGTCTTTCTTCTTCATGTGAGTTTTAATTGCAATCATTGTGCAGATGTATCTTAGAGACTTGTAGTTAAAAAGCCAGTCAGTGTCTCAGACTTTGCCTTCAGTATGGGTACTGATAAGATCCACTGTACCCTGTATTTCTTTGTAAATTATTTTTTACTCATATGTTTTATTAATTTAAAGGAGAGAGAGAATATCAATCTTCTACCTGTTCAATCACTTCCAAAATGCCTGCAACAGCCAGGACTGAGCCAGGCCAAACCCAGGAGCCAAGGACTCCACCTTGGTCTCCCATGTAGGTGGCAGGTTCTCAACCACTTGAGCCATCATCTGCTGCCATGCACAGTATACATCAGCAGGATACTGAAATCAAGAGTAGAGCCAAAGGGGTGGTTATTGTGATGCAGCAGGTTGGGCTGCTACTTGGAACACCTGCATCCCATGTTGCAGTGCCTGTGTTAAGAGTCCCAACTCTGCTTCCAAACCAGCTTCCTGCTGGTTGGTGTACATCTTTGGAGACAGCAGATAACAGTCCAACAACTTGGGTCTCTGCCACCCACATCAGGCATGAATGGAGTTCCAGGCTCCAAGCTCTAGCATGTCACAGTTGTAGCTACTGTGGGCATTTGGGATAAATAAAAAATAAAGAGTGCCACCAAAGCTGGATTCAGGAGCAGAGCTGGGACCTGAACCCAGGCACTCTGATATGATATGTGGGCTTCCAAGCAGTGTCTTAACCAAAATGCCCAATCTACACCCCCCACACTTCTTGGTGACTGCTGCCATGACTCCAGCCTAGCCTCCAGGGGACTTGCCTACTAAGGACCACACTGCTGGCTTGTTCCTGGATTCTTCTTCAAAGACACCTGCCCTATATAAGGCATCTGATCCACTCACTCAGGATTCAGAAATGCTGAGGGTCCCCTCTTCTCACAGCCACTCAGCTGTTCTGGATCCAGATTGGCTGAAAGGAATTGAGGTGATTTATATTCTTGTCTATTCCTGGAACAAGAATCACGATCCTTATGAACCCTTTTTCCTCAGGAAGCCCCTTCACAGTTTCTGGATAAAACAGGCTACAGGTGGAAGTGAATTCAGGCGTGGGAGTTGAATGGGTAATTCTGTGGCCTCTTCATCTCCAAACTGCTGTTCTGTTTACCCAGGTTTCCTACCTCCACTGAAGACCACCACTGAAAATGAATATTAAAGCCACTGGGGTTCTACTTCCCTGAAAGCTGATCATGATTACCATCAGTCTTTGATTAAAGGCTGCACTCCTTCCAGCTATTCTGTCCAAGTAGATTCTTTCTGCCTTGGATTCCATGGGACTTTTCCAGGGCTCTCTAGACTATTTTTCCTGTTTCTGCAGAACTAAATCCATGGAGCTTTATTTCATGTGTTGCTTAAAATGGCTCTGCACTGGGGACTCTAAATGCCAATATGTTCTCTTTATTCAGGTCTCCCACAGTGAACTCTAGTGATTCTGGTCTTCCCACAGTCCTAGTTTTACCTGTAGGTGTAACCCAGAGTGTGCAGCTCAGCCTTATTTACATTTCTGCTCTCCTTTGCCTGGGCCCAGCAGTATGAGGCATGCCTTCAGATAGCCCCAACAGGACCCTGTGGGTGACTTTTTCCTTAACAAGGTATTAAAGCCCTTCAAGTAACTGAGCTTCTCAATAGGAACCTGGATCCCGAGGCAGTCTTAAGTAAATTTTCTCACTAATTCTGGGCATTCAAATGCAAATTACCTCAGGCAGGAGTCTTTGGAGATGGAAAACAGTTCTGTTTAGACCCATTAGGGTCTCTCAATCAAGTAAATTCTTTAGCCTAGGGCCTTACATCCATTCCTTCCTTTAATAAATAAAGTGTCTACTATTGTCAGGCATTTATTAAGCACTTGAGGAAGATGAAAAAGATAATGTGTCACCAAAACCACTAAATCAGTATTCAGTATTGTCTAAAAATTTGCTGGGAGGAATACGTATTTACTTAGATTATAATCTCCTATCTCAACAGAAGATTCTGAAAACACTCTTTGTTTTTTAGAAAGTAGTCAGGCTAGAGAATTCAGTTTAGATTTGCATTCATTTTTACCAATCTAGGTCAACTGTGAAAAAGAATTTAAAAGGTTGGCGACATTTTGCTTAGAATTACCTGGTTCTAAGAAATTTATTTCATTGTGTGAAAGACAGACACCCACACTTCTCCCTAACTAAAAAACCAGAGAAATTTTGTTTTAACTATAGAAGGATGACTTTCAGTTAGTCTTAAGAATACGAATTGTGAGGACAGACTACATTAGATATCTTGTATGCGTTATGACTCTTTATTAGAGCAAAAATGCTGAATTTTAGGTAAAAGCAATGGCCATTTCATAGAGCTGAATGATATATCCACAATATTATATGCTTCTGCTCATTTTGTAACTTCTCTTTTTTTAAAGCTGGGACTAAAAAAAGGAAAAGGGAAAAACTATGATTCATGTTTTCTCTCCTTAATGGTTTATTTTGAAATAATTTTAGACATAAAAAGTTGTAAAAATAGTACATAGAATTCCTACAAATACATCATCCAGCTTTTCTTATATGTTAATCAGATATAATTTTCATATAATTAATCTGCTATGAAATCAACCTTAGCTTATTTCCAAATCTTATTCCAAATCAAACAGTAGCTTTAATATTTTTGTTGTGATCTATTATCCAACCCAGGGTTTTACACTGCATTTAGTTGTTTTATCTCAATTTCCAACCTGGGACCATTTTCAGTCTTTGTCTTTCAAGACTTGGAAAAGTGTGAACACTGAACACCTATTTTGCAGAAGGTTCCTCAATTCAGTTTTCTATATTTTTTCTAAGAGTATATTGAAGTCATGCATGTAAAAAAATCATTTTTAAGAATTTTTCATAATATACAACACCTACATATTTTTCATGGGGTTCAGAGCAATATTTCAACACAGCACAGCATAAGCTCATCAAACCAGACAACTAACCTTTCTATTTTCTTACTTTTCCTTTGTGTTTGGAGTCTACCAGCACCTCTCTTTCAGTTTTTTATACATAATGTAATACATTATTGTGAACTATGGTCACCAAACTGTGCTGTTGAACATTAGAACTTACATATGACTGTGGTTTGGTAACCCCCATATTCAACTTCATTCTATATCTATTCCCTCCTCCTCTCCCCCACCTCTAGTAAGAGATTATGCATTGGAAAATTATTTTTATTTATTTGGAAGTCAGAGAGAGACAGACAGACAGAGAGAGAATGTCTTGCATCTGCTGGTCACTCCCCAAACACCATGACAGCAGTGGGCCAGGCTAAAGCCAGGAGCCTGGAATTCAATCCAGGTCTTCCATATTGGTGGCAGGGATGCAAGTACTTGGGACATCACTGCTGCTCCCAGAGTGTGCATTAATGGGAAGCTAGATTGGAAGCAAAGCAAGACTCAAACCTAGACACTCTGATATGGGATATCCCTGGTGGCATTTTTTTTTTTTTTTTTTTTTTTTTGACAGGCAGAGTGGACAGTGAGAGAGAGACAGAGAGAAAGGTCTTCCTTTGCAGTTGGTTCACCCTCCAATGGCCGCCGCGGCCGACGCACCGCGCTGATCCGATGGCAGGAGCCAGGTACTTATCCTGGTCTCCCATGGGGTGCAGGGCCCAAGTACTTGGGCCATCCTCCACTGTACTCCCTGGCCACAGCAGAGAGCTGGCCTGGAAGAGGGGCAACCGGGACAGAATCCAGTGCCCCGACCGGGACTAGAACCCGGTGTGCCGGCGCCGCAAGGCAGAGGATTAGCCTAGTGAGCCGCGGCGCCGGCCGGTGATGGATTTTTTAAGCAGGAATATTAGAGAAGTAATGCATTGCCTTTATTGGTACATAAAATCAGAAAGTACATGATTTATGTAGGTCTTATACCTGGTCATGTTAATTTAATTCTGAGCATGTGGTTAAGGTTGCATCTGCCAAGTTTACTCATGTTTTCCATTTGTAATTAATAAGCATATTTTGGGGAGATGTATTTTCTTTTGAGTAGATGAACTGTTTCAGATATTGAGATACGGGTGATTCTAGGGAAAGAATTATTCTTTTCTAACACCCTGAATGCTTCAAAATCATCTGCTCACTAACCCACTGGAGAATGTTCTTAATTTGAAACCTGGGTATATTTGGGGAGTGAATTCTGTGTAGCTAATGTCACCAGTCTGGATGCTGATTTAGTCACTTTTATGGTTATGGTTTGCTGAAATTTCCTTCCATTAACATAGCATAGCTCTTGAACACAGAGCTTGACCCAACAATATAAAGATGGTCTCTTGCCTAACATAAAATAAATCAGAAATGAATCAGCAGGGGCAGAGGATGTTTAACTCCTGGTTGAGTCCAGCAGCACTGACTGCATTACTCCACAGCTGCTGAGGACCCATACCAGGCATCTTCTGCAATCATTTATTACTAGTCTGATACATCAATCAAAAATTGGGACAAAAAGGGAATTGAAGAGATTTTTCAAATCCATCACATACATTCTGGTCTCTGACCCTTTGCTTATCCTGTAGCATTCCCCACTTGCCCCTAACATGTTTTTGCTTCTCTCCATTCTAGGTCAAACACTCTCTCTTCTTCTCTTGATGTCTCATACCCAGGCCTGTCCAGGGTTTTGTGTTCTGAAAGCATTCTTTATACATGGCTTCTAGCAAACCGCATATTACACAATGGTTAATTATCGTGGCCTCTTTCACCCTACTCAATTTTCAGATCCATCAGAGATTATATCAGTCTCCTTGGCACTAACTTTGAACATCTTGGGTGGTAAAAAAAATGATCGCAGAGCAAATGAACTACAAACTTTCAAAACACTAAGACAGCAAATACTATATCATATTCTTTTTATTTACCTATTTACTGATCCATCTATCTAACCTAGCTTTCCCCTCTTGGTTACAAGAAGATTAATTGTGATATTTAATTAATCTTTCATGCAATGAAAGATCAAAATAATATTTAACAAAAATTGGTTTGAAAAAGTAGGGGTCAAATGAAGGAGCCAGGAATGTATCCAGAAAAATGCATATTATACTGTCCTGTGCTTTTACTGGAGATGGAGCTTAAATTGTGCTTGTGATAAATATGAAAAAAAAATAGTTCCCACAATATCATGAAATGCATGAGATCACATTGTATAACCAGAAAATGTTCTGGTAATGATTTCTTTAAACCTCAAAACCAATATATGGCAAATATTAATTTCCAAAACCAACACTGAGCTATAATTTTGAGTTGTGCAAAAGTACTAGTCAAGGTTTGCTAAACCAACATACATGTGCATATTTATAGTTTTGGAAGAAAGCTTCCTGGGAAACACATAAATACGTATTTAACACATAAGATAAATACAATGTGAGAGGTAAGTACAAATTAATTCTGTTTTTTGAGTTTTCTCATTCTTGAATTTATATATAAATAAGAAAGAAAACTATGGTTACTTGAAATTCTTTAAGGCAGTGAGGAGAGCATGATATCAACAAATAGCTGAATATTTTATGTCCATACATTTTAATTTTATGCTAAGTATTCACAGTCATCACAAAATAAAATGACTTCTCTACGAAATGAAGAGTTCATCTATAGCTCTCACCTATTCACTTCATTAGATTAGTGGGTTAAACTGGAACATTATTTGATTATATTACAGGAACACTTTTGTCAGTCTATGTATTAGCTTTGTTATACAAGAAAATATCATTTTCCCTTTTGCTCTTTTATAAATTTAAAACTAAAATAACATCTGCTACCTCCTACCATCTCCCCAGTACCACAAAAAGGCATCTCAGTCCCACGGATCAATGAGAAAGTTCTAAAATAAGCAAGAAGATGGAAAGCTCCTCTGACTTGTTGATAAAGGTTACATGATTCAGTCTTCTCTTTTTTAAAAAAGATTATTTATTAGAAAGACAGAGTTACAGAGAAGGGGGGTAGAGAGAGAGAGAGAGAGAGAGAAAGAATCTTTCACCCATGGCTCCCTCCCCAAATGGCCAAAACGGCCTGGGCTAGGCCAGGCTAAAGCCGGGAATCTGGAACCCCAGATTGGGTACCGGGGCCCAAGGACTTGGGCCATTTTCTGATGCTTTTCCAGGCCATTAGAATGGAGCTGGATCGGAAGTGGAGCAGATGGGACAAGAACCAGCACCCACATAGGATTCTGGTGGTGCAGCAGTGGCTTCACCAGCAGAGCCACTTTTTTGCATCCTCCCACTGCCATTCTTCTTTTCTAACATACTAAGTTTTAACAAGCCAGTAGTTTAATTGTCTGCAATGGGATTTGAGGTAAAGATAATTGTTCAATTAAACATTTCAAATATTCTGCCTACCAAATCAAGGAAGGAGCAGGACAATAAACAAGTGTGATTTTATGTATGTTTATTAGTTTGGATAAATAAAATAAAAGGGTATATACTTCAGTATCTACTGCAGATTCTTTGAAAAAAATTAAATAAACTCATACAAAAATATGCAATAATAACCATCTTTAACCTTAAAATCATTTTAAAAACACCATAAATTAGCTCTCTTGTCAGGTTATCATTTGAAAACAAACAAACAAACAAACAAACAAAACCTGTGCTCTGGCCCGGCGCTGTGGCTCAATAGGCTAATCCTCCACCTACTGCGCTGGCACACCGGGTTCTAGTCCCGGTTGGGGCGCCGGATTCTGTCCCGGTTGCCCCTCTTCCAGGCCAGCACTCTGCTGTGGCCAGGGAGTGCAGTGGAGGATGGCCCAAGTACTTGGGCCCTGCACCCGCATGGGAGACCAGGAGAAGCACCTGGCTCCTGGCTTCGATTCAGCGGGGTGCACCGGCCGCAGCGGCCACTTGGGGGTGAACCAACGGCAAAGGAAGACCTTTCTCTCTGTCTCTCTCACTGTCCGCTCTGCCTGTCAAACAAACAAACAAACAAAAAACCTGTACTCCCCATAAAATAAGAACTCAAGATAGTGTAGTCTGAATTATTCTTAAATAAAAAGCCTTGAGTTCCTCCCATTTCACGCTGAAATAACTTGTGCATGCACTTTGACTTTTTAAAATGTATCTCTGTGCAATTTATGTTTTCACCAGTCCAGCCAGCTTATTAGAGAAGGATACCAGAAAAGGCCATCATAAACACTTTGAACAAACAGGCAAGAAGCCTTTTCAGATGTTCAAAATTAGTTTATAATAACATTTGATTTCCTGCAAATTCATCAAGTTAACACTGGAAATTGACTGTACTCTTACATATAAAGGCCAGAAAATACTAAACTTCTTTTATATGCAAGAATAAAACTAAGTTCACAGAATAATAAGATACATTATTTTCTACTTTAAAATTTTTTTTTTACTTGAAACGCAGAGGAACAAATAGAAAGAAACAGACAGAAATCCTCCATCTGCTGATTCATTTCTCAAATATACTCGAAAGACAGGCAAAAGCTGGGGACCTGGAATTCTTTTTGGGTCTCCTTATGTGGATGACAGGGAACAAGCTACTTGAACCATTACTGCTGCCCTCCAGGGTGTACATTAGCAGGAAGCTGGAATTTAAAGTGGAACCAGGACTTGATCCTAGAGGCTCTGACCTGAGAAGTAGGTGCTTCAATCAGCATATTAAGCTCTATGTAAAACACCTACTCCCAAAGCATAATCATTTTCCTTTTTTAAAAACTTTTATTTAATAAATATAAATTTTGAAAGTACAATTTTTGGAATATAGTAGTTTTCTCCCCATAACCACTTTCCCACCTGCATACCATCCCATCTTCTACTCCCTCTCCCATTCCATTCCTCATTAAGATTCATTTTTAATTATCTTTATATACAGAAGATCAACTTAGTATATACTAAGTGAAGATTTCAACAGTTTGCACCCACACAGACACACAAAGCATAAAGTACTATTTGAGTAGTAGTTTTACCATTAATTCACATTGCACAACACATTAAGGACAGAGATTCTACATGGGGAGTAAGTGCACAGTGACTCCCATTGTTGATTTAACAATTGACACTCTTATTGATGACGTCAGTAATCACCCGAGGCTCTTGTCATGAGCCACCAAGGCTATGGAAACCCTTTAAGTTCACAAATCTGACTTTATTTAGACAAGGCCATAATCAAAGTGGAAGCTCTCTCCTCCCTTCAGAGAAAGGCACCTCCTTCGTTGATGGCCCGTTCTTTCCACTGCGATCTCACTCACAGAGATCATTCATTTCATTTTTCTATAAAGATTTACTTTACTTATTAGAGAGAGAGAGAGAGAGAGACCTTCCATCCATTTTACTGTTCACCATGCAAATGACCATAACAGCCAGGCTGGGCCAGGCTGAAGCCAGGAGCCAGGAGCTTCTTCTGAGTCTCCCATGTGGGTAAGGAGCCCAAGGATTTGGGTCATCCTCTGCTGCTTTCTCAGGCCCATTAGCAGGGAGGTGGATCAGAAGTGGTGCAGAGCACTGGGGCCAGCGATCTGACACAAAAGGTTAATTCTTTTTCTATGGTGCCAGCATCCCATATGGGTGCCGGTTCTGCTCCTGGCTGCTGGCTCCTGCACCTGTGTGGGAGACCCAGAGGAGGCTCCTGGCTCCTGGCTTTGGATGGGTGCAGCTCCAGCTGTTGCAGCCATTTGGGGAATGAATTAGCATATGGAAGGCCTTTCTGTCTGTCTTTCCTTCTCAATGTCTGTAACTCTACCTGTTAAATAAATAAATAAATAAATCTAAAATAAAGTGGAGCAGCCAGACTTTAACCAGCACCTATACGGTGCTATAGGTAAAACACTGGCCCCAAAAAGTGTATTCTTGAGTGTATCTCTTTTCACCTTGGTATATTTCTCTGGATTGTATAGTATCTAAACATTATCCTATAATTTAACAATACTAGGATATGTGAAGTACCTGTAGCCTTGTTGTAGCCCACACAGAATTTGTTATAAAATATGAAACACTAGAAAACAGTGTAATTTAGTGGTTAAGAGACACATTTGGAGTCATCTGCTCATGTACTCAAACTGTTCAGGCCTAGTTTTAGATTCTGGGGACATAGCTTCAAAAAGTCCTTGCCCTGAAATGTGAGTCAGGAGCAGATGACAGTATAAACCAGAAACAATCTAATACGAAGAAGCAGAGCAGGGTAAGGGAATAAATAGTGATGGAGAAGTCCAGACCTTCTACTTGGGCAACTTGGCCTTTTTAAGTTCAGCTTTACATCTTTTATGGTATAACCTACCTCATGGAGTTGTACTAGACAGAACAATATAATACAGGTAAAATGTTAAGGTAGACCAGAGCACTTAGGTGCACTCAAAATTCGTTAAGAGTTTACAGGACAAAGTTTAACAGAAAGCTTCAGATAATATTATCTTGCAAATAAAACCTGAAGAAAGGTGGTCCAGCTGAGACCAAACTGCATTGTGCCAGGGGCAGTGCACAGGTTCCCTCTCTTCTATTGCTCTGTCATCTGTGACCTCCCAGTTAAGCCCCAAGATAATCAACACAGCTTCAGACAGCCCATTTTCATTGAAGCCAACATGCCAAAAAATACATAGAACGAGAACTTTCTTCCTTTCCTAAGGCTACTTCCTTCAAGTTACATGTACTTCTTTTACTAATATATCTCATTGTCTAACCTGATTTAGATGAAAAGGAGTCCTGGTAATGTAGGCTTTTTTTTCTCCACTGTTTTTTTTTTTACCCCTACTGTTTTGTTTTTTTTTTTTGTTTGTTTGTTTGTTTGTTTTTAATCAAGTGGCTACTTACTTTCCAGCTAAAAATGAAAGGACTTATAGTATGATAGAAGAAAGGCAGAATGTTTTTGCATTCTCAGCCTCCCTTATGTGGGGCAAGCATAAACGAGAAGAGTCTCTCTCTTTAGAGCAACTTTTATTGTCTCCGAGTATCTTTCCAGAAGGCAAGGAATCCAGACAACAATAGGGCCTCTAGATAACATGAAGTAAAATAAAGCTTTGTTGTATTGAGTGAATATCACCAATGTAAGTCAATATTTTGATGGTAGAAGTGCTAGGCAAAATTCTGTTCAACCCACAGAATTCTGTTTTAATGAGGTCTACTCCTGGGTTATTGATTTATGTTTTAAAAACTTACAAATTACTTAGCCTTCACTTGTACAATGTTTTAAACAACAATTTAAAAGAATTACATGAGCATATCTGACAAAAGTCAACTTCAAAGGAATCCTCCCTTATTACTCTAGGTTTTGTTGAATATTACCTTAGGAACATGTTAACAGGAACCCTATGATTTTTCAGAAATTGACAATTCTATAAACTCCAAATAACTTATTATCTAATTTACATGCCACTTAATTTTGTCCATGGGTCTTGGAGTTGTAAAAGAGATTGGTAATAATTTACTACATTTCTAGAATTTTATAGTCTTGTAAACTGGGGGTAAACAAGGTTAAAGGATTTGTACAAGGAATAAAACACTAAGTTCAATTGTGGCAACTGGATATATCTTCTGATTTCTAGATGAATTGCTTTAAAAAAAAAGAGCCAGAAAAAAAGGAAATGATTTTATGAATCTATCTCTTATCCCTATACTTGGCATACCAAACTCAAAACAAAGAGAACACAGGACAATCAGCTACCATACTGCTACTTATATGACTCAATTTTGTATAATTTTTTTGTTCAGGTCTTTTTTATAGTTAGATTAACTATTATCAAAAAGACAAAAGGTAACAAATTATGGCAAAGATGTGGCGAAAAGTGAACCCTTGCAAATGGTTGATGGGAATGTGAACTAGTATAGCAGTTGTGTAAAACAGCATGGATGTTCCTCAAAACAATTAAACAAAGAACTACCATATAATGCAGGAATCCCACTATTGGGATATATCCAAGGAAAATGATATCGCTCTGTCAAAGAGATATCTGCACTCCCATGTTTATGTAGCTCTACTCAGAACAGACAAGAAATGAAGCAACCTAAGTGTCCACTCACTGATGAATTGATACAGAAAATGCCATAGATATATACAATGGAATACTATATAGTCAGAGAAGGATAAAATCTTGTCATTTGAAATAACATGGATGGAACAGCAGTTCATTATGTTAAGTGAAATGAGCCAACCACAGAAAGTACTGTATGATCCCATGCATGTGAAATTTGAAAAGGTTGATCTCATCATAATGTTTAGAGTATAATGGTGATTACCAGGGGCTGGGAGAGTAGGGAGTAGGAAGGAATTGAGAAAAGTTATTTAAAAGGTTACTCATAGATAAAATTTTGGTGGAAATGAAGGAAATTACCAGGAGATTTCAAATGATGTACCCAATTAAGAGAGAGTTCTAGGTTTTTGGAATATCATATGATGCCCCATTTGTGTGGGTTAAGCATGAAAACATCAATATGTTTGCTAGATTGAATGAAAGATGTAACGAGACATGAGAGCAAGTAGAGGTTTCAGAGAATAATGTGTGAGAGAGGAAACAGAAATTATGTGGCTGGAGGAATCATTAGGGGTCAGTTGCTTAAGGACTTCAAGGGTCACATTTCCAAGGCTGGTTTTATCTTGTTTATGATGGCTTATGACAGTATAGCATTCAGCTGTTCTAAGAGACACTGACATGACTTTAACCAATTCTCATAATGGATGGAGACAGAAAAATGGAAGGAAGGAATAATGGAAAGAGAAACAAGCAGAGGGCTCTGATTTTTTTTTGTTCTTAAAAGTAAGGTCTCTACAGAATTCTGTTCTGTTGATGAATGGTTTATAAGAATGTGGAGTTGCTATAAACATACTTGATGATAATGATAATTAAACTATGACAATGATAAGCTGATGAACCAGCCATGCCCTTGTACTTTCCAGGATTAAGCTATGATTTAAAACTGTTTTCACAAGTTCTATGCATTATGCTCTGCTGATTTCACAAGTAGCTTTTTATAAAATATCTGTATTCTTAACTGAGCTTCTCTCAGGCTTCAGTACTCTCTTTTAGTAGTTGTGATCAATATGTAATGTTACAGTGATTACTATCTGTCATGATTTTAATTTTCACATAATATTTGTTGTTATGATTATGCACTAGCAGCTGGGAAGACTAATTTATTACTAGGCTATTATTGTTGAAGGTCATGAAACTCCAATGTCCTGTTAAAGCATTTGATCACATCCTGCATTCTTTGCCAGAGAAAGACTTTCTTCTGGCAACGCCTCAGGCTTCTGTGAAATTTATCACTTTTCAACCAGCAAAGCTAAAGTCAGTAGGCACTTATTTCTAGTAGCTGCCAATGCAGTATCTGATTTCTCAAATGTCCTCTGTTCTTATATCCAGATTTTTTAAATTCAGTATTATAAGAAATGGTGTTCATAAAAATTCAGTTACCTACACACTCAAACTTCAAATACATATTGGTAGCCATCTCAGTTCTAAACATTATTTGAAATATCAACAGGGCACTTCACTGTGTTATTTTAGATATAAAAATAATATGTCCAGTTCTACCTATGAAAAAGTCTGTTAATACTGTGGGTGTAAACTGTGGCTTAAAAGATGATTTTTGAGACAAACAAAGGAACTGTTTTATCACATGTACACATACACACACATACATGGAAAGTATAGATTAGAGTGCTATTGAGTTAAAATTAAATTGGATAATGAAAAACCAGTTTAGTGTCTAGATATGAGAAGAAAGATAGGTTCCAATTCAGTGTATGGAAAGGAAAAGGTTTGAAACATTTTTATAGATACTATACATAACTTCTTTATTAGATATTAGTTCAATCTCAAAATTATTCTCAATATAGAAGGCAAAATGGAAACCTAAAGCATCAGTTTCATGTGACCATTCATCAACATTAAAACATTTGTAAATAAAACATAGCCTAACTATGTTAAATATCTGTGAATCAACTGAAGTAATATATCCTCATGATAAGCCTAAATTCAACTTCTGTTGCTGCAGAAAGACTGCAAATCACTTAGTAGACCAAGTTTGCATTTATTCAAAATACAAAGAACTATAAAGGAGAGCTCATTTCTTTTTCCCTGAATAAGATATTTTGGTAGTGACAGTGATGTTGTATTTTTGAATATGTTATTTATAAAATTTTTTTTAAGATTTATTTTATTTATTTGAAAGACAGAGTTACAGAGAGAGGCAGAGACAGAGAGGTCTTCCATTTGCTGGTTCACTCCCCAGATGGCCACAACGGCTGGAGCTGCACTGATCCAAAGCCAGGAGCCAGGAGCCTCTTCCAGGTCTCCCACATGAGTGCAGGGGCCCAAGGACCTAGGCCATCATGTACTGCTCTCCCAGGCCATAGCAGAGAGCTGGACTGGAAGAGGAGCAGCTGGGACTAGAACCCGGTGCCCATATGGGATGCCGGCGCTTCAGGCCAGGACTTTAACCTGCTGCACCACAGCACTGGCCCCTATTTATATAGTTTTAAATTATAAAGATAGAAAATTGAAGATATATTGGTGTTTGATTGTTGGATGGGTGAATGGTCAGAATATCCTGAATATGTAGGAATAGTCAATCTAGGAAATGAGTAAGGCTATAGATGAAATTTAGGATGGACCTAATGTCAATAATTCCCAAATGATTAAAATTCTGGACTAGACAAGAAAGTGGTGTAGCTGACCATATGAAGTTAAGAGAGGAGATATAGAAGTAGCATAAATGTATGTGTTTTGATATTTTAAGTTAGTAAATAACAGATACATAGAAGAGAACAGAATTAAATTATAGCTCTAGGAAATTTCCACTTTTAGGAGTTAGGAATCAAAAATCTGGAGGAAGCAGATCAAATGAGAGAGATGGAGGGGTGAGAGAATGAGGTGAGTAAAGTTGGAAGAAAACAGAGTATTATAAGATTCATGGATACTTAATAGACTCAAATGTCAGAGAGAGGTCCAGGAATGAAACAGCCAAGACAAGTTCTTGGGAATGGGAAAATATAGTGAGCCAAAGGAGGAAGTCAAATTCATCCAGGGAAGTGACAATGAGAAGGCACTAAGTGTAGACCATTGTGTGAAGACATTTCAACAAAGCACTTCAAGAAATGAGGTATTAGTTTGAGGGGAAAAATGTACATCTTTAGATGAGGGAGAAATAATCATGCTTTTGATACTTTTTTTGCTTGTTTAGAAAGAATATGAGTAAACATACCTAAAGAGCTAGAGAATGTACAAGGTGATTTATTGCGCAAAATCATATGAGGAAAAACAGAATGGAATGAAAATATTGATTTTCTTCCTAAAGCTGTAAAGTCATATGCTTAGTGAAATATTTTTGCCATCTTACATCACTTATTAAATAAATTTATCTTTTGCATTTTTTAACAAATCAATAAAGATAGAAACATGGGCCTCAAGTTTCCAGGAAACTGCATAGATAATGGGTTTTAGTTGGGCTTAGAAAAACTTCTTTGGCATTTCTCTTTTATTTCTCTTAGCTTTTAAAATTCCACTTTGAGCAGCTAGGAAATGGCTTCTTTTAGTTTTCCAAAAGCCACCTGCTTACAGATTTCTGGTCTGTTTTAGTCTGTACCACAGTCATAATGTGTCACTTAAAGCCAGTGGGACTCCAAGGCAATGCAAGAGAGGAGCTTTGCAGAGGCCATCAGAATACCACAGCTGTTCCCATCAGGTCATAACAACCACTTGTTTCTCTGTAGATTACTTAGATTTCTGGTTTGAACAGAAATATTATATCTTCAGTCAAAAGCTTCAGGCAAATAAATATTGCAAGTAGATAATGCTCTGTTGATGGCTTAAACTCTAGCCCTAAACATTTTGTCTCAGGTCATCAGGGTTTATGTTCTCGGGCCTCCACACACATCTCCCTTTAGTAATCTGAGCTGTCAAAGGGGGTTTAATTTCATTTGTATGATGACAACAGATTGATGCTATAAAATTAGCCTTAATGTTCTCTCTGCCACATCTGTGCTATATGCTTGCCAAAATAATGTCAAGGATGGAGTATCTAGAGTTTTTCTTCAAGCTACCACTACCAAAATAGCTGTTTTTTATGAAATGCAGGTACTGCTCTAAAGCTTTGCTTTCTCTCTCTCAGTTTCTTTAAATTGTAAACCAACACCTTCAGCATGAAAATACCAGTCTCAGTAGAATTTTTCCTATTCTGTTAAAAAAAAAAAAAACCTGAAATTCATTTCTGGTTAAACAAAGGAGACAGAAATGTACTCAAACAAGAAAACCAATGATGTCAATTTCTAGCAATCTTAAAAGAATAACAACATTTTAACACTTTACTTCTGTTTCAGAACGCTAATGCCAGAACTGACCATGCACCTTTTCCATCTTAAGAAATTATTTTATGGTTAACAATGAACGACTCAAAAACTTTAATAACAACAAATATATGAATAGGACTACATTGGCAATAGGAGACATTTATGTACATGCTCACTGTTAATTCAAAAAAGACTTGCAAGAGAAATGCATAACTACTTTCACTGGATAGTCAAGACCATCAAACTATAGAGTCAAATAGTTCCAAAAGTTCATTAGTGAAGTAGGTAGCCGAGCTAAAGCTCAAATCCACATTCCCTGGGTGAAATCCCAAGATCTTTCTAAAATTCCACATTACCTCCAAGAAATGTGTTACTGTTTCTGAGAATGTTCATGGCTCATAGTCCAGTAATGTTTTGTCCTGAACTAAGAAAGTCAGAATAAGATGAGTTTTTCATCTCTCTGAAAAAGGCTAATCTAAACTTAATTTTCGGCAACCATAGAAATAATCATGGTAAGGCTGAATGCCAGGAAAATTCTATGTTTTTCCTGGTTATAAATGAAAAGTTCATGTTTATTGAATATTTATAACGTACCAAAAACTACTCTTTAAATGCAACATTGAATTCTCCCCGTAATATTGTGAAGATTATTTTTGTTATCTCTATTTGTCAATGTGGAAATTGTAGCAATGACAATTTAACTTGTCCACAATAACTCAGCTGTCTTTACAAACTGACTCGGGAGCCTTGGTGGCTAACCTCTTTAAATACTCCAATTCAGAAAAAATGCTTGGAATGCAGTTGGTCTAGAATAGTAACACAGTACCCAAAGATGTGTTAGAAATGTGCTGAACAAGGAACAAGGAAAAAGAAAAGTGTAGGAAATAAAGTTTTCCGAGTAAGTCTATCCACTCTAGAGATATTTATTGCCACGCCCATGGCTGTTCTGAAACCCATCGTCTATTAGCACATTTCTGTTTCATTTCCACTTCTGAAGTTAATATACTTGCATTTAGTTGCACACTCAGTTGGTCTATGGTTCTCATCATTTGCTCCAATGATCCCAGCCCTTGCACTTGATTCATATTAAATGATCAGATTTCTTTTGGATTTTGATAGGTGGTTTGATTATTATGCAGAAAACCATATTATAGCAATTAATCAGTTAATTTCTTCTAAGTGAATTTTTATAGATCACATCACATTTGGGCATCAACTCACTCACTCATTTATTTATTCATTCAGTGGATTCCCAGTACACTCAAATTAAAATCCCAACTCCTTCCAGATGATTGTTAAGTTCCTACATGATTTGGCCCCTGTTAATCACTCCAGACTTTCCTCTTATAACTTTCCCTTGGGTTCCCTTATTTGCTTTTTTCCTGAAAAACATGTTGAAATTATTACTACGTTAGAGCTTCTGCAGTTGCTGCTAGCTTTGTTGTAATAATTTGATCTCCCAAATTCTTAGATGTTTATTTCATTTAGGTATTTGATTAAATGTCTTCTCTCCAGAGAACTTTCCCAATACCTTATCTAAAACACCACTCCACTGTCCCACTCTCCAACCATGCACCCTGCTTTATCTGCACACAACTTACCCTAGCCAATCACATGGTAGGTGCTATTGTGTGTAGTTCTATTTTTCTACAATAGAATGTAAATTCATGAGAGTAGGAGCTTTAATAGTCTCATTCATCTCTTTATTACCAGAACCCTGAATAGTACTCGAGTTATTTCAGTTACTTATTTTGAGTGCCTAGTTTTTCCTCTGAGTTCTGGGATACAATTATGAACAGGATTGCAGAGCTTAACTTCTAGTGGATAACAATGACAAGAAAAAAAAAACATAATTATTTATTATGTCAGATGGTAAAAAATTGATAACCTGAATACCTATAGTAATATCACCGTTAAGAGGTTCAGAATGATAAATATAAAATATTATTCCTATGCTGGTGAAATTACAATTATTCACATAAATACAAAGGAGTCAAAGGGTATGAATGTCAGTGGAATGTTCAAGAAGGAGTAAGGGTGTTAAGGAATCAAAGGAAGTAAAGGAAGTAAGTGTTGAATTGAGGAAGGAATGATTGGATGGATGAGTGAGTACAAAGCATAAAACCTCCATGTACGTAAAATTAAATCTTTCTCAGACTATATTATGCATTTTTCTTTATTTCAGATTGTCTTATTTCCTTCCAGATTTTATATTTCTTAGCATGTTTCCTTGGGTTGACATGATTCCCACATCAATAAAACACCTATCCTAGATACTATTTGGTGATATAAAGGCTATAATCTGCATTTGACTCCAGCTTTTTCTGTGCCTCAGTGTAGAACATGAATTAAATGACACAGGGATCCAGGAATCCCACATTTAGAACAGGTGAATGGAAATGTAAAGCTAGAAAATCAGTGGAAATTTAAATTGAGCAGCTGATATACTTACTATATTTATGTCTTTTCCATGAATTAGCATGCCCAAGGATATATGTGTTTGTGTACATTTTCTTGTTTTGAAGCCCTGAAATGAGTCAATGTTTTATCAGAATTTTTCACTTAAGTGGACAACTAAAAAATCCAACAATATAAAAATAGTCTTCAGAATAATGATCATAAAGCATTTTGCTTTCATAATTTAGACCAAAACATTAACTCTGTTAATAACAGAAAATACATGTGTATGCAACATTATAAGAACTCTTTATATAAAAATACACAAATTTGTAAAAATAAAAGTGTTAAATTTTTTGATAAAATGGTGAACTAGCTGAATTATAACTACTAAATATGAAAATAACTTATTAAGTTGAACAGTAAAAGTTCAGTTTAGGCTAAAATCTACTAGCAGAATTTTATCTCTTATCTTTGGTCTTGCAACTAAGAGACATAATTTGTATATGATATTAATATTAACAACATCATAATAAGAGCTCTTAGACATCCATACATAGATGTGATTGGTGCAATTACTTCTAATTCTCATAACAACCTTGCTGGGTAAATATAATCTACACGTTCAAATGAAATAAAAGGGCTCTGAAAGGTAAAATAAACTGCCTGCAACAACAATGTATTCAAATTCAGAAAGTTCTTTTAGGCCTCTGCCCCTTTCATTATGCCATGATGCCTTTCATTAGATGACAAATCACCCTTTGAGATAAACCAGGCATTTGTTTCTTTAAATAAAAACAAAATAAATAAATGAATGAGGCCTTATTTTCTCTGCTCTCACATTATGTAGGTATTAAAGGCTGAATCATGTTCCTCTAAAATTCATATATTGAAGTCCAAGGCTCTAGAATTTCAGAATGTAACTTCATTTGGAGATGAGGCTTTTAAAGAGGCAATTCTGTTTAAATAAGGCCCTTTGGCGGGGGTGGGGGAGGGCAGTCCCATATGGACTGGTTCTCTTCTAATTCCTTCTTATAATTCCTCTGCATGTGCAGAGGAAAGGTCATGTGATCACATAGTGAGAAGGTGAAGGTGGCCATCTACAAGCAAAGGAGAGAGGCTTCAAGAGAAAATAAACCTGCTGATACCATGATCTTGAACCACTATCCTCTGTTGCTTAAACCACCCAGGCTATACTACTTTGTTATAGCAACTCAAGCCAATACTTAAGGTTGACCTGCTTGACATCTTATGAAGGCTGGCTTGATGATATTACGACAAAGAACTCTTGTTATAACTCTAATTCACATGTAATTGGCAAAAGAGAAGATTTTCAATATATGAAAGTTTATAAGTATATGCACCTGTACATAATATCATAAAAATATAAGACAAATGGAAACTTTTATATTGAGATAATTTGAGATTCTCTGAGCAGTGTACAACTTTTATCAGAACATTCTTTTTTTAATTTCAAATGAAGTTTTTCATAAGGCCTTGCTATGACATATTTATGCTTTTGTGAAGCATAAAGAAAAAATTATTTAAATTGATGTTTAGAAAGGTGATGCAGGCCAGGAAGAGAGGTAGTACATCTAGGGATCTGTTTAGTCTGCTCTTGTATATATAAAATATTTTTGTGTATTGGTTTCTCCAACTGTAAAACCAATAAATGAAGACCTGACCTTTGTCACAGAATATAAGTAGGTGTGGGAAGAAAAGCAACAGAACAATGGTGAAATCATGGTTTTCAATTGCTTCACATTCTATTAAAGTTCAGGCAATGTCTTAAACTTTGGAGAGTAGTATCTGCAATTTATACCCCTTTGAAATATTTTCATTAATTAAACTGTGAATAATGAAAAAATTTCAATCTATAGTTCCCCCAAAGAGCCCAGTGAGATGTAAAAAAAAATGGGAAAGACTGTCCCTGAATTCTTAGGACATTGAAATGGATATCTTTCTTCTCACTTCCATTAATTGCTAAAAATAGTGGGATCAATGTGTCTGCCTAATTCAACATCTTACAAAACCACACCAATATCTAGCCATTTTCCCCCGCACAATAAAAAGTAAAATCAGCTAGCATTTGTTGAGTGCATGCCAGGTACTAATACTGCTTGGAGTGGCAAATTAAAGGCTCCTGTTATACTTGGTCATGCTGAGATGAGGGATATTAAATACACAAAACTTACAGTTAATCTCAAACCACAGACAACATGGCTCCAGAGGTTCTACTCCTAATCATTAATCTCTAAAGTTTCTAGTAATAACAATGCTTTATTTGTGAGCACCAAAATTCCTTTAGTAAGGTTAAGAGATTAACTTTACTAGAGGTTAAGTGATTGATCAACATCACATGATGAACAATATAAATAAGTCGAACCATGTCCAAAAATCAAATATCTCACAAGCTCATTCTCACACAATCACAAAACTGTTTTTTGCAATGAAGAGTAGAATTCACTACTAATTCCCCTCTTTCCCTTAAGCTTTCAAACTATGCCCTTATTTGGAGGAACCAGAGAGGTATGAAAAAATTCAGCTGACTGTCCTCTAGAAAGCCAAAAGAGTATCCAGTTATAGCACTGAGCTCTGAAGATAAAATCTCCTCAGTAATGATGTAACCTGATCAGTATCACTATGACCAGATATATATGAGTTGTCTCTGAGGAACAGAATACTGTACTAACAATTGGATAAGGCACAGTTAAATCAAACACCATACCTTCCATTTCTAACCCATTTGCAGAGTGGTATATTGTATTACTCTTTGATTTTGCATAAGATTATTATCCACTTCCTTAACTATTTGCCATACAACTTATATTTAAAAAACTGAAATGAACTCAAATTTATTTTGTTTTAGAGATTTATGGCAATACTTGAGGTAAAATGGAAAAAGCAACAGAGAAATTATGGGGTGAAAATCACTTCTTTGAAAATTTAGGGAGACAGCTGAAGAGTCAGAAAGACGAGGAAGAAAGACTTACTGGAAAATGAAAGTAGCAGATGGAAAAGACAGCTAAGAGGTAAAATGGTAGCTGGAGAAAGGAAAGTGGATACATGTCAAGGAGAAGGATAAACTTGAGACTTATTTCTTTGTCCTGGCTCCATTTTTTTTCCCTACCAGACATAACCTGAGCTTCTCATGATTCAAGTTCTGAAATAATGTCATCTTAATTTGTGCTATGCTTCATAATTTACCTACCACTTAATTCACAGAGAAATCTTATTATTTTACTTTCCAAGTGAAAGAAACTGAGACTCAGAGGGTTAACTAGTTTTCCAAAGGGCACATGGTTAATAAGTAGCAGAACCCATGTGTGCCAACTATAGACTCAATGTTCTTTCCAGTGCATGATACTACTTCTTCAACATGCACTTATAGTATGATGTTACAGTATCAGAAAAGATGAAATAAGTCTAGCTCTCTTAGTTTTTGGCACATTCTCATATTGATGTCTCTAGGAGTATTCTCTCTCTCTCTTTCTCTCTCTCTCTCTTTCTCTCAGTTTTGTATGAGATTGAGGTGAGAAGAGGGGCTGGAAAACATAGACAGTGAAGCAAATACACATTCCTTAATAGATATTATTTTCCTTTATGAAATTCTTTCCCATCAAGACAACAAATGTGAACAAGGCTCAAAAAACCATCACCATCACAGAACATAGTTTTTTTCTTGGTTACTTTTTATTGCTGGCAAATACCTGCAGCCCAGCCATCACATTACCTCATATCACACTTTCCTGATCGCTGAGAGGAAGAAGGAAACTGGCAGATGATGGAATGTTGAGTCATAGGAAGATATGACTAGACCCAGAGGGGAGGTGAAATTGGATATGGGACAGGTTGGGATGGATGTGGAGGACAGGAGCAGGCAGTCTGGAGGAAAAACTGGTAGAGTTTTCCACATAAGAATCTCAGAGATAATTCAAGTCATGACATAAAAAAAAAAGGGAATATACTTGAAGGTAATTTATCTTGATGCTTTTGGACTCATCTTATTAAAATGTATGAGAAAGAATGACCATCAATTTCATTTTCTATTTAAATATTTTTCTGAACATTCATGCACATTTTCTGAATATTTACATATGTATTTATATACTCTAGAAAAATAATAACTTGACAAAGTATATAATGCTCCTCAATACTAGTTGAATTTGTATAAAGATGTTGCAGTTAGCTGTGAAAACCTATAATAAATATATGTAGCTAAAAGTTCTAAGTGTGCTGGAGACATGCTTGTCTAATTCACTGCTGTATCTCTCTAATCTATTATAATACAGAATATACCAGACTCTCAAAATGTCTATTTAGTGAAAAAGACATAAATAAGAGCTCCAAAGAAGAGATGAACACCATCTCTAGCCTAAAGAGATGAGCACCAAAGATGTACTTCTTTATATTTCTGAGAGATTCCCTAAGGAGAATCATATTGAATCAGTTGGCATTTTACCAGACAGAATTCTTTTCCAGAGAAATGAATGTGAATGTTAATATGTGTATGACTCTGAGTATATTCACATTAATAATTCCATAGTATTCCTAACAAAGTAATAACGAGACATTCATACTTCTTTATACTCAAATCATTTGATAATCCAAATTTATCTGTTTTGAAATTAGAAAAAACAAATCATTTTCAAAAACTCAGTTTGATAACCATTTTATTATTTTATGTTATAAATGAGTGAAAACTCATCAACTAAAAATCACAAGGATAAGGATTAAAGATAAGGATTATTACATCATCGGGAGCTTGCCTGCCAAGTTATCTTTCCTTCACTCCCTCAAACTACTTTTTAATTCCCTACTCTAGATTTAGATAAGGAAACATTCATTCATAGTTGTCCTAGAAGTGCCTATAGCCTGTTTTCCACTCCTCCAATGTTATACTATTCAATCATTAACACTCATCTGGGGTGTACTGTAATGACTTCTCCAAGGCCCCAATTTAACCTAAATTTCTTGGTTCCAGCCAGGAATGTTTCATTTATTCACAGCTGTATTAACAGAACATAATATACTGACTGGTGCATACTAGGCACTCTGCAAGTATCTGTTGAAATGTATTTCAAATACACTTAATTTTCTGAACTTGAGAACTATCAAGCTTCCTCCACCAGATACATATTTGATGACAAAGTAAAATAGCATCTAATAATTATTTCAGCTAATATGTTAAAGTATATTTTTATATAACCATAATGTATAATTATGATGACGATGAGTCATATAACAGTACCATGTTTTAGTCAATTGCTTATTTCTCTATATGAGAAATGAGTAATTTTGTTTTCCTAATACAAATACTAATTAAAGAATCAATGACTATTTGCCAAAAGCATATATTAGTTTATAATTTCCATTATTTTCATGGATTTCACAGAAAGTCTATATATTCTTAAAGCATTTCTCTAGAAATACATTATCTTTAAATTTGAAAAAGCCCAAATTTTTACATTTGGAATTACTGAGAATGATTACAAGCAGAAACAGTCTGGTAGTATGGAAAACATTGAACTAGGAGTAAGAAGCCATGACTTCCTGTCCTACGTTCTTCACTAGTAACTGTGTAATTTCAAATAGAATTCATAATATTTGGAGGTTGGTGTTTGATGTTGAAGAGGTGATGATACCTTTCAAGAACATCAGGTGGAGTTAAGAATATGAAACTGTTAACTCAACAGCAGCATAAAAATACAGGATATCATTATGGTTACAGTCTACAATGGACCTTTCTATTCTAGAATAAGTTGAGAGGATATTAGTAAATAAAATTCAATGTGCTGCAGTATCTTACAAAGTAAGGAAACTAGAATTTTATTGATGAGCAATCTAAGGTCAACTGCTGACTCACTTTAGCAGAAATTGGCCTAAATTATAATAGATGTGCTTCTTTATAATTCTGAGAGATTCCCTAAGGAGAATCATATTGAACCAGCTGACATTTTTACCAGACAGAATTCTTTTCCAGAGAAATGAATGTGAATGTTAATATGTGTATGACTCTGAGTATAGTCACATTAATAATTCCATAGTATTTCTAACAAAGTAATAACAAAAGATATTTATACTTGTGCTGTGTCAACAGTCAATCCTGAAATCTTTTATTTATGTTGTTGATACAAGCATCTTTAATATGAAACAGCACCATTGAGGACAAACACTAGAAAGGACTGTCAGCATGGAAGGTACTGGTATAAATGCAAACATCAAACTATAGTTGGGCCGGCGCCGCGGCTCAATAGGCTAATCCTCCGCCTAGCGGCGCCGGCACACCGGGTTCTAGTCCCGGTCGGGGCGCCGGATTCTGTCCCGGTTGCCCCTCTTCCAGGCCAGCCCTCTGCTGTGGCCAGGGAGTGCAGTGGAGGATGGCCCAAGTGCTTGGGCCCTGCACCCCATGGGAGACCAGGAAAAGCACCTGGCTCCTGGCTCCTGCCATCGGATCAGCGCGGTGCGCCGGCCGCAGCGCGCCGGCCGCGGCGGCCATTGGAGGGTGAACCAACGGCAAAGGAAGACCTTTCTCTCTGTCTCTCTCTCTCACTGTCCACTCTGCCTGTCAAAAAAAAAAAAAAAAAAAAAAAAAAAAAAAAAAAAACTATAGTTGAACATAATTCTTAGGTGGATAGTCCCCAGAAGAATTGACTTAGAAGTACTGGGATAAATACTGAACTGTTCAAGTCCCAATTCTGACTGTATCAGAGAAAAGATGTTATTCAACATATGTAATTAAACAGTTACTGGCACTAACATGATATTCCTCAAATTGTAGAACTGTGGTTTTGCTTCCAACAGTTTAGAAAGTACACACAGTAGTCCAGAAGAAAGGTTAAGTTAAATAGATATAATTTTTTTTTTTTTTTTTGACAGGCAGAGTGGACAGTGAGAGAGAGAAACAGAGAGAAAGGTCTTCCTTTGCCGTTGGTTCACCCTCCAATGGCTGCTGTGGCCGGCGCACCGCGCTGATCTGAAGCCAGGAGCCAGGTGCTTCTCCTGGTCTCCCATGCGGGTACAGGGCCCAAGCACTTGGGCCATCCTCCACTGCCTTCCCTGGCCACAGCAGAGAGCTGGCCTGGAAGAGGGGCAACCGGGACAGAATCCGGCGCCCCGACAGGGACTAGAACCCGGTGTGCCGGCGCCGCAAGGCGGAGGATTAGCCTAGTGAGCCGCGGCGCCGGCTAAATAGATATAATTTCATAAGTAACTCTGTGGAGAAAGAATGTAGAAATAACTCCTGTTCCATTAAGTTTAAAAATGTATTTTTTACTATAAAATATCATAGAGCATTTATGATGTTTTATTTTATCTTAGTTCAGAAGTTTAATTTTACTACATATAAAAGGCATTTATAGGCCGGCGCCGCGGCTCACTAGGCTAATCCTCTGCCTTGTGGCACCGGCACACCGGGTTCTAGTCCCAGTCGGGGCGCCGGATTCTGTCCCGGTTGACCCTCTTCCAGGCCAGCTCTCTGCTGTGGCCCGGGAGTGCAGTGGAAGATGGCTCAAGTCCTTGGGCCCTGCACCCCATGGGAGACCAGGATAAGTACCTGGCTCCTGCCATTGGATCAGCGCGGTGTGCCAGCAGCAGCACGCTGGCCGCAGCGGCCATTGGAGGGTGAACCAACAGGAAAGGAAGACCTTTCTCTCTGTCTCTCTCTCTCACTGTCCACTCTGTCTGTCAAAAAATAAATTAAAAAAAAGGCATTTATAAATTAATTTCATTTGTTGTGGTGCCAAATAAAGATATATGGAGAAAAATAGCTTCTGTAGATTTGCACTTTCTAAACAAGTTTGTTATAATTCAAAAAATGTTTAAAAAATGATTAATCCAAGATACATAGATATTGTGACATGAGTTTCATGATTTTTTTTTTCTCTAAGATCAAGGACTTGGATGTGAAATGGCATAAAAAATGATAAAAAATGTACCAGGGGCCAGGGCAGTTGGCATAGAAGGTTCAGCCTCTGTCTGCAGTGCTGACATCCCATATGGGAGCCAATTTGAGTCCCAGCTGCTTCACTTTTGATCGAACTCCCTGCTAATACACCTGGGATAGCAATGGAAGATGGCCCAAGTGCTTGGGCCCCTGCATCCATGTGGGAGACCTGGATGAAGCTCTGGCTAATGGCTCCAGCCTGGCAGCCAAGGCTGTTGTGGCCATTTGGGGAGTGAATCAGCAGATGGAAGACCTCTCTGTCTCTTTATACCTCTCTCTATCTCTCTGTAATTCTGCCTTTCAAATAAAGAACACAAATCTTTAAAAAAATATATCTGTTGTGTGAAAAGCTATGAAATATAAACCTAGTAAAAAGAGACTAGATGGGGGATAAATAGTGAAAATGGCCTTAAACTATTTCTTGACTAATAACTTTCAGAGCAAAGACACTTCATGAAATATCTATTAGGGAAAAAGCAAAAAAAAAAAAAATAAAAAATAAAAATAAATAAACTTTTATTTCCTAAATCTAAACTTTGCTTCTTTCTTCAGTCATGTTTAGAAGCAAGGTAATATTAATCAGATAACAGATATTTGAGAATAGAAATTTGAGAAAAACATGTCCTTTTACAAAACAAATCACATTTTAATGTGATTTCTGTAAAGAATCAGATCGTTAGTCTAATAAGAATATGATCAACACTTGGACAAGACGTAGAATAATTTATTCTCTGAATAACTCTGGAATTAGAGGGATTCAACAGCCTCCAGATTTCCTCCACATTTGTTGATTTCTGGACTATCTAGATTAGCAGAACTTGGTGACTAGCCAATGCCTGGCAAGCCTGGTATCTTTGGCTGCTTTTCTCTTTCACACACATTGTGCCTCCAACTGCCTTCCAAGAGCTGCTCTTTCAAAAGCAGGGGAAGTTCTGTAGAAATATGGGCTCTTAAAACTTCCTATATGTAGAACATTCTAGTAAACATCCGTCTTTGATTTTTGTTGAAACTGAAGTAGCTGATTTCCATTCTGCTTTTAAGTTGGCTAAGCTCCAGGAAACAAAACTCCGCAGGTAACAACTTCAAAGGTGATGATGAGCTGCCGTATGAATACTGCTACATGAACTTATAACTACTCCCTGATTTTCAATATTACATGAGTCACATACTTTCAATCAACAGATGCAAACACTGCTCAATAAAGACCTGATCTTTGTCTATTAGTCCTGTTAGGCAATATCACTGTTCAGACATTCCATTGTTATTTTAGATCACCAGGCAGTCTCATGCAAACAGCAGCTGTAAATACATTAAGCTTTATAACTGGCCAAATCTTATCTCTGGCCCTTAAGGTTTCAGATCTAATATTATGGGTAAATATAATAATTTTTAATTTTATAATTGTTTTTTAAAATAATTACTTAGAAGAACTTTTATCTATTTTTTAAGGAATACAAATTTCATAAGTACAACTTTAGGAATGTAGTTATTCTTCCCACCATACCCACCCTCCCACCTACACTCCCACCCCTCCTCCTCCTCCCTCACCCCTTCTCAGTCCCAGTCTCCATTAAGATTCATTTGCAATTAACCAACTCTATACTAAGTAAAGATTTCAACAATTTGCACACACATGTACAAACAACAACAACAACAAAACTATTTGAGAGCTAGTTTTAGAGTTAACTCTCATAATACAATTCATTGAGGACAAAGGGCTTGCATGGGCAGTTAGTGCACAGTGACTCCTGTTGTTCATTTAATAATTAACACTCTTATGTATGGCATCAGTGACTACCTGAGGCTCTTGACATGAGCTGCCTAGGCTATGGAAGCCTTTTCAGTCCACAAATTCCATCAGTATTTAGATAAGGCCATAAACAAAGTGGAAGTTCTTTCCTCCCTTTAGAGAAAAAGTACATCTTTCTTTGATGGCCATAGAAGAATTTTTTTAAGCAAAAATGATTTCAGTCTCTCAAGTCTCACTTTCTCACTCACCCTCATACCTTGTAAAACACAGGGTGCTAATGTAAATACTACGAGGTAGTATGTATTGGTTTTGAGATCCTTATAATTTCAGAAAACAATAAGGGAAATCAATAAGAAATAATCATATTTTAAATATATATATCATCCTAATTATTGCTGTCTCATAACTTAACCTGGAGACACTAAATATTCAATTCGGCTCCATACTGTCTTTTAAAAAATATTGCTATGAGTATGCAAAGAAGAATTAGAAGCCCAAACAATTGGTGATAGCACAACCTGGTTTTTAAAACCTCTATGTACACATGCACATATACACAAAGTCTCAAATGTCAAGAACTGCTGCTGGCTTTGAGGAAACAACATTTGGTTCAAGGTTAAAATAGTAACTTGGAGATTCTATCTTACCCTGTTTAATCATTTGTTTTTTTATAGCTGCATTACAAAATAATAACTGACCTTTTAATATGTGCCAGGCTGTGTTTAAGGTGCTAATCATATAATGAAGAAGACAGATTGACTGCTTCCTGGATTTGCATTCTTGGTGTACACTGTGTGGGGAGTAAGTTGGTTTAGTGATGACTGGGGAAAGGAGATGTAATTGAAGTAAGCTCATGAGCCGTCTTCAGAACAGATTACAGATTTCTGAGTGGCAACAAAGTCAATGCTGCCTTCTAGTGTTTCTTCTATGGAAAAGATGAATACATGAGTTTAGATCTATCACTCATAAAATAAGAAGTTATGTTGTCTTTCTGTCTAGCTGTGGACAAGCACAGAAATAACAACATGAAGGGCTATGTGGGCAGTAAAGTATTAGCCAATTTACAAATGTTTTTTGTTGTTCCATTTGGTGGCATATTTGAAGAATTACTTGAATGCCCAGTGGAGGAGACTCCCAGTGTCTTTTATTCTTCCATGAAAGCTTTACCCATTTCTCTAGGTCAGCAAAAATAGCCAATGAAGTTAATTGATTACTATTTCCTGACAATCCCACTTTCCATTTGTCATCAAACACCTGCACATAACCCATGTATTTTTAAAACTGAAAGCCCAATTTCCTTTTTTCTCGTACTATTTTGGTCCTCTGGCCAATAGTGACTCTCTATTTGATACTGAAAAAAAAAAAAAAGAGACTCAACACAGCATATTTTATTGGAAATATAAATTCAAAATGCATCAGATGCTAGACTGTTGAATAAGGATTTCATTTAACATTTGGGAATTCACAGTATGCTAATTGCTTCTCAGGGTGTGCAGAAGTCATTGTGTATTCATTGCAACTTAAAAGTCAATGATAAGTAGGTTCTGCCTTTGAAAGATAAGGTACACACACATATTTTATTTCCTTCAATTACATGAATCAAGACCTAAATATAGAGTACTCTGAAATAAGATCAGCGTATGTTTCTTGTAAAAGAAGTGATAAGAATGAATGTGGTCTTTTATGAGTTCAGCAAGCACTTCACTTTGCAGAGTTCCTACATTGAGAATAGTGGTCGATAAAATGAAGGCAGCAATTCTAAGAGTACACTGGTTCTTGTACCAATATGAAATGTTCTGTTCTATGCTGAAAATGTTCCTGGATCCAGTCTAATTTGGTTCTTCACTTACACAGTAATTTTCCTTTCTTGAAAGATACAGGAGAGTTTTTATATCCTCCTGGTAGCTCTATGGCCAAAGAAAAAAATTTAAAACAATGTATTGGGCCTGCACTGTGGTGTAGCAGGTAAGCTGCCACCTGCAGTGGCAGTATCCCATATGGGCACCAGTTGGAGTCCTGGCTGCTCCACTTCCAATCTAGCTCTCTGCTGTGGCTTGGGAAAGCAGTAGAAGATGGCCCAGGTCCTTGGACCCCTGCACCAACATCTTATCAATTAGATTAAATGCTCAATCCTCAAAACCAGGCAATTTAAAAACAAATTTAAAGTAATCTACAGGTCACTTTTAGGGCATATTATTTTCTACCCAATAATTATGCTCCCCACATAAAAATTATCAGTTTTGGCTAATAAGTGTATTTTCCAGAACATTTCCATTTATATTATTTTCTCGTCCACAGAGTAATTATCTTATAGTTTCATATGGAAGTATCTTTTATATTTTTCAAAGATCCATGAAAAATTTTACTCTCTGAACCTTTTGAATTACCGTCATATTCTCTAGTTTTTTTTCCCTCTTTAAATAATTCTGTTGCATTGTTTTTGGTGGTATTTAGTGGTAGTGGTGATAGTGGTGCTTTATTGGTTTTGTTTTTATTTTTGAGTTGAATGGAAGGAAAATTACAATGATATTTTTTCTACAATTGTGTGAGGAAAGGCAAAGTATCTTACCATTTGTCTGATTCTTTTTTGAATCTCAAAATGTCAATTTCCCTCTTATACATTACTTTTTTTTTTGGTACTGTATTAGATACCTCAGATCAGGGAGAACATATGGTATGTGTCTTTTGGGGACTGGCTTATTTCACTAAGTATAACGGTTAGCACACTTATAACAAATGATGGAAATGGCACTGGAAGTCAGTGGATTCAGACCCCTTTCTATGTAATTAACAGAACTGCAAAGAATCACTCATTTCACTGTAGTCAAAGAATGTATTTGTTTACTGAATAGACTAAACATAAAATCTCGTGACCACTGGCCCTAATGCTTATTTCAATTATGAAGATAAAAAAGTTTTATGCTTTCATTTTCCTACATATCATAATATGTTTGAGTTTTTACATTTGTGCTTTTGTGTGTCTGTTTTTATTTCAACTGGAATACAATTACCATAAGTTATTTTTTCCATAAAATTATTATAATACAAGGAAGATAAGGACACACTTAATTTATTAACGCTATCATATTCATGAAGCAAACCATGATATTAGAATGTTTTATTTCATAAAATGAGCTTGAGCCTACTTATGAAATTTACTTTCACTGCTATCTTTTCACATCTCTAGTGTTTCTGGAAGTCTAATAAACTATATATCTTAGAGAAATTAAAATTTAAAGATATGATTTAACATAGATGATTAAATGTATGTACTTTTATTCATCACATGTGTCATTTATATCCTTTTAAAATTGTAGATTAAGGAAGTAAGTGAAATCAATAATCTGACCATGTCCTCTGAGAATTAGTTGAAGGATTTTTTTAATGTTTTATAAGTGCTTCAGCAAGGAACTCTGTACTTGAATCTTGGGTCTATAGCATTCAGCAATTTAAAGTTACTGGAGCACTTCACAAATTGGAATTCCAATTTGGAAGAATGAAGGTCTCCTAAAAACCTGAAGCACTCCAATAATTTTAAATTATTTTCTTCTTTGTAAGTTCAGAGTCCCCACTACTTAAGAGAGAGGCACTTATAACAAAAAAGGAAAGTAGCACAATAATTTTAAATCACTGTGTATAGTGTAAGGCAATTTTAAAGCACTAAAGTACTTAAAGGTTTTCCCGTTTCATTTGAAGTCTTTCGATTTGAAAGCCAAGCAGCTTTTATAATGTAACAATTCAAAAGACACTTAGTAATTTCAAATTTAACCAAAACTATAGCAAAAATGAAGTGCATATAGAGAAAAATATAAAAACGTAAAATGATGTGTAGCTGCCAACATGTAAAAGGAAGTTAAATTGTCCTATGAATTGGTTAGCTGACATAAAATAGCATGATGTAAAGGGGGTAGGTAACAGTCATATGATAATAATACCATATTTTTAAAGTAATAACTCTGAAAGCAGGTACTGAGTTTTATAAGGTAGGGTTTAAACAAGATCTATGAGTACAAGCTGAGATTTAGCATTTCATCTAGTGATACACACAGTCAGTTCAAACATGCTACCAAGAGTCAATTGTGCATATGTCTTCCCAGTTGTGCACTGTTCTGTGATGTTGTGTTGAGAGCTGGAATTCAGCCTTGGTAGAAGTATTTATACCATGAAAATTGACAAATGCTACAGATTAGGGCATTTTTCCTTTGGAGAGTCATTCATTAAATACTTATCAGCAGATCTCTAGTTATGTCCAATTTATTTCTATGTTAGGCTCTTTCAACTGTTAGAAAGGGTGACTTAGGTTGCCTCAAATAACCCAGGAATATGGTGGTCATGAAGAGAATAATAAAAATGATTCTCAGGCAACAGCAGAGTCCCAGGCCAAATAGGAAGAGAAGAACCAAATGGTGAATAAATAAAAGCAATGTTGAAATGGTAAGTCATAGTTAGTGGTTAAATTTTTTTAAGATGTATTTATTTACTTGAAAGTTGGAGTTACACAGAGAGAGAAGGAGAGGCAGACAGAGACAGAGTCTTCCATCCTCTGGTTCATTCCCCAGATGGCTGCAATGGCCAGAGCTGCGCTGATCCAAAGCCAGGAGTCAGGAGCCTTTTCTGGGTCTCCTACACGGGTGCAGGGGCCCAAGCAGTTGGGCCATCCTCTACTGCTTTCCCAGGCCATAGCAGAGAGCTGGATTGGAAGTGGAGCAAGGGGGACTTGAACTGGCACCCATATGGGACGCTTGCACTGCAGGCAGCAGCTTTACCCACTACATCACAGCGCCGGACCCATGTGGTTCAATTTGAAGATGGCTCAAGTCACCTCAGCACAAGAATCCTAGCTCAGGATTCTGTAGCTAGATTTCTGCTCTTTCATGCAACTCTATGCTTATCTTCCTATACTAACTAGTTTCTTCATACTGCACTCTGCATTTTCTCTCTTTGTCACAGTTTTGTGCTTAACTATGATTCTGAATTTGTAACTTGTAACTTAGTTTTTTGCACATCTCAAGAAGACCCCTCCTGCAGCTTGTGTGCATCTATGTATATGCATCTTTTCACTGTCAGTCTTTTCTGGCAAGCAATTGATTTCTTCCCATATTCCAAGTCAAAATTACTGTGGTTGAGAAATTTGGTGAGCCAGTATCTGTGATAAACATCTGCCACAAAAGTTCTTTTACTGCAACTACTGAATTTTATACATTTTGCTTGTTTATTGAGTATCTCTAGGAATTACTGGAAGTAATGCTAAGTAGTGTTATCCTTAACCATAAGAAATTATCAGTCAAGCTGGCTGTAAATAACTCTAGTTCTGCCTGCATCTCACAGCAGAATGGCAGGGACTGAGTATCTCCTCAGCCTCTACTTCTTATCCAGCTTTCTGCCAATGTGCATGGGAGGCAGCAGACAATGACTGAGATCTGAGTCCTGAGTCTTTGCCACCCACATAGGAGACTGTCATGGAGTTCCTAGCCCCTGGCTTCAGCTTGGCTCAGCTCCAGCTGTTGAAGGCATTTGAGAAATAAACAATAAACCAGCAGGTACATGATCTCTCTCTCCCCATCACTCTGCTTTTCAAACAAATAAAAATGAATAAACAAACATTTAAAATAATCTAGTTGACTACATGATTATAGGAAAAAAATAGAGTAAGGTAGGTAGAATAGAAGGGGTACAAAGTGGGTGACATAAACATTCAAAGAAGGAAGAACATATTTGTGGCTTCATGAAGGCAATTTCAGAAAAAAAAGTTTTAAGTGGCCTTTATTTTTTTTATATTTATTTATTTATTTGAAAGTCAGAATTACACAGAGAGAGAGGAGAGGCAGAGAGAGAGAGAAGTCTTCCATCCAATGGTTCACTCCCCAATTGGACGCAACGGCCAGAGCTGCACCGATCCGAAGCCAGGAGCCAGGCGCTTCTTCCAGGTCTCCCATGTGGGTGCAGGGGCCCAAGGACTTGGGCCATCTTCTATTGCTATTCCAGGCCACAGCAGAGAGCTGGATCGGAAGAGGAGCAGCTGGGACTAGAACCGGCGCCCATATGGGATGCCAGCACTTCAGGCCAGGGCGCTGTGCCACAGCGCCAGCCCTGTGGCCTTTATTTTGATAAGACAAAACTTAAGAAGATGACATTCCAGGCAAAAGGAAAATTATGGAAGTTGTCGGGCAACAATTCTCCATGGATCTGTTTTTGCATGTCCTAGGAGCACACTTTTTATTGGGCTACATTTCCAAAATGGAGATAGTGTTGCTTTTTTGGAGCAAAGAATAGGAACTTTCCTTGTCCATTATAAAAGATTCAGATTCCCTAAACTCAGGATTCCTCTCCTGTAGCACAATCTGTGTTGAGCACAGGTGTTGTTAGGCCCTCTCTATGTCAATCTGTGTAAGTGAGGCTCGAAAAATAGGCACAAAAAGTGCTGTGACTCTAGATTCCCTTTTTACAGTATAAACTACATCTTGTCTCTGATTCAGTGTCTTTCAATACAATTTCACCATACATGTAATTATAAGAGGCTAAGTTAACAGACTCTAAACAAATTGTGAAAAATTTCAGATTATTCCTAAACCTTTACAGAAGCAGGACATAATAGGCCATGTTCCAAGTCCCAGTCTAGGGTACACTATCACTATAAGGAATAGTAGAAAAGCTACCAGGAGTCTGTTAGTAGTTAATTTTTAGGATGAAGTGTTTGTATTGAGTTAAGTAGTCAAATCCCAGCTACTGAAAGGATTTTTGAGCTGAGAAATGTTATCAATCTGGTGAGACATGACTATCTATCTATCTATCTATCTATCTATCACTGATTTGAGTAAGGACAGAAGGAATTAAGAAGTTTAGAGAGGAGACTACCACAGGAGTTTGATGAATGTGCTACTCAGGTATTAACTACAGTAGTGCTAGTGAGAAGAAAAAGATGTGCCTGATTTGAGACCTAAGGCAAAAATGGAAATTACAGCACATAGTCATTAGATAAACTTAAGAAAGGAAGAAAAATAGAGTCAAGGATAATTCCAAAAGAGGCTGGAAATAGCCTACACATTTGACTCAATTATTCTGCTTTTAGAAAAAAGATCTAAGGAAATAATCTTGAAATGAAGATAGGGATTCATGCACAAAAATGGCTAATTCAAAATTATTTATTAAAACAAAAAAGGTAGTCTGACTGACTAGTTAAGAAGCTGCACTGACTTTAGCCACATGAAAGAAACCAGAAAAACAAAGGAAGGACCATGTTTCCAGGGGACTGATGGAGAGAAATTTTAGTGGAAAAACAACAGAACAGAGACTCCATGGGAAGTGAGAAGACAGGGCAGAAATGTCACCACCACTAAGCACACTGCCAGTCATCCCTGCAGCTAGGCAAGCACCTCCTGGCTGGGAAACACCATCATGTCCAGAGAAGGTGGGAAGAAGGAGCCATGGGCCCCACCAATGGCAGCTTTAACTGAGGGGAAAATTCTGTAGTCCCTACTCCGTTCAAGTCCAGCCTCGGGATCTGACAGGGGTCTGAAGGACTATTTTGCTCCAAAAAGGAAAGCCACATTACCTCCCTCCTTCCCTCCACCCACCAAACAGCTGGACTCAGTTTGCTGTGGTAGAGTTTCTGCTGGATTGTCTTGACTTGGGGGAAAGCAAGCAGTTCTGCTGCTACCAGAGGCTCCTGCAGCCATAAACAGGGTGGTTTACTGAATGGAGAGCAAATCCCCTAAACCCTGTAGCTGTGGGAGTTGTGGGCATAAAATCATGAATTGTGGCTGGGCTCCCTTATACCCACAGTGGGGTCAGGGGCATACCACAGAGCGAGTCAGTGCTCTGGACATTGTGTACATCTCAGTGGGTGGGTGGCACTGGTGCTGGGGGCTCACGCTGGGCTGTGATTCAGCCAGTTAACTGTGGCACAAAGAAAGGTAGGGTCTTTGGTCACATCAGTCAGCTCCAACATCCCATCCCCCTCACTCACTGTAGCCAGAGGTGCTCCATCAGGCCCTTCACAGGTGTCACCGTGGATTCTTGCAAAACCCATTAAATGATAGATGCAGCTCCCTGGCCCAATCCAAAATACACACCTGGTGCTCATGTGTAATCCTTAGGTACTCCAAAGGAAACTGAAACAGGATATCCCACAGATATATGCAAACACTGACATAGTAATACAAGAAACATGACAAGGAAGGTAATGTGACTTCCCAAAAAGGAACAAAATGATACATTAATATTGGACTATGAAGAAATTGATATTGATGAAACACCTGAAAACGAATGAGTCTTAAGTGTTCTTGGAGGAATAGAAAAATTAATGATTTAGAAAACATATTCAATGAAACGACAGCAGAAAATTTCCCCAATTTGGAGAAAGATATGGACATCAAAATACAGGAAGCACATACAAGCCCAAATAGGAATGATCAGAAAAGATCTTTGGCATGACACATATAGTCAAACTTTCAAAAGTAAAGCAGAGTATCTTAAAATTTGCAAGAGAGAACTATAAGGTTACTTTTAAAGGAACTCCCATCAGATTGACAGCATATTTCTCAATAAAAACCTTACAGACCAGGAGAGAATGGAGAGACATAGTCCACATTCTAAAAGAAAAAAACTGCTAACCCAGAATACTTTATCCATCAAAGCTCTCATTCATAAAAAAAATCTGAAATAAACACCTTCCAAGACAAGCAAAAATTGAACTTGTTACCACCCAGCCAGCATTACAAATTATACTTATGGATATAGTATATATAGAAACAGAGAAAGATAATCATCATCATAAAAGAAAACGAAGGCAGACAACCTCTTCATGAAACAAAGGTGATTTAAAATAAATAGCATAAATGTTTATGGAAAAATGTCAGGGCTAAGACATTACTTATCAATAGTAACCTCAAATACAAATGGAATAAACTCCCCCAAAAATCATCTTGATGCTGCCTACAAGAAACACCAACACAAACATAAGGAACACAGAGACTGAGAGTGAAAGGATATAAAAATATATTCCCTGCAAATATAAATCAAAAGCTATCAGAAGAAGCTATACTCATATCAGATGAAACAGACTTTAAGACAAAAACAATAATAAGATGGGGCTGGCACTGTGGCATAGCAGTGCTGACAAACCATATAGGCACTGGTTTGAGTCCTGGCTGCTCCACTTCTGATCCAGCTCTCTGTTATGGCCTGGGAAAGCAGTGAAAGATGGACCAAGTCCTTGGACCTCTGAGACCTGGAAGAAGCTCCAGTTTCCTGGCTTAGGATTGGACTATTTCTGGATATTGTGGCCATTTGGGGAGTGAAACAGCAGATGGAAGACTCTCTCCCTCCACTCTCTCTCTACCTCTACCTCCACCTCTACCTTTCTGTAACTGTGCCTTTCAAACACATAAATAAATTTAAGAAAAAAAAATGGTTCCTTTTTTTTTTAAAGAAACTATTACATGAGACAAAGTCATTATGTAATGATTAAGGATCCATTCAACAAGAAGATGTGACTATATAAATGTATATGAACCCAATACTGGGGCACACAGTTATATAAAACAAATATTAATGGATGTAAAAGGAGACTTAAGTTCCACTACAATAATAATGGGAAACTTCAACTTGCCACTTTCATCAATAGACGGATTAACCAGACTCACCCCCCTCCAAAAAAAAAAATAATCAACATATCTAATCTACACTAGAGACCAAATGGATCAAACAGATAGCCACAGAGCATTCCATTCCACAGTTGCAGAATGCACATTTTATTTGTTGGTCCATGAAACATTCTCTAGGACAGACCATATATTAGGCCATAAATCAAGTTACAACAAATTCCAAAAATATCATATTCTCTTTTTTTTACCACAATTGAAAAAAGCTGGCAATGAACAATAAAAGAAACACTAGAAAATATAAAATACATGGAGACTTAACAACATGTTCTTGCATGAGTAGTAACTTGAAGAAATCAAAGGGGAAATAAAAAAATTACTTGAAACAAATGAAAATGACAACACAATATATTAAAACTTTTATGATACAGCAAAAGCAGTATTAAGAGGAAAGCTTATAGCAATTAGTGCTTACATCAAGAAATTGGAAAGTCATAAAATAAATGATCTGAAAATGCATCTCAAGGACCTAAAAAAACAAGAACAAACCAAATCTCAAATTAGTAGAAAGAAAGAAATAATACAATTAGAGAATAAAAAAACTGAAAGTTAAAAAAATACAAAATATCAGTAAAATTAAGAGTTGGTTTTAGGAAAAAATAAACAACACTGATAAACTATTGACTCAACTAACCATGAGAAAAAGGGAGAAGATTTAAACTGATAACATTAGAAATGAAAAAGCAGATGTTACAACTGATGCCACAGAATACAAAGAATCATAGGAATTATTACAAACAGCTGTGTGCCAACAGATTGGAAAATGTAAAAGAAATAGATAGCTTTCTGGACGCATAATTTGGCAAAATTAAGGCACAAAGACATAGAAAACTTGAATAGATCAATAAACAGGGCTGGGATTGAGTCAATACTAAAGAACTTTCCAACAAAGATAAGCCTAGGGCTGGATATCTTCACTGAGGAATTCTACCAAACTTTTACACTTGATCTTAGCCAAAAGGCCGAGAAGTAATCTACCAAGCTTTTAAAGAAGAACAAATACTAATTCTTAAAATATTCAAGACAAAGCCAGCGCCGCGGCTCACTAGGCTAATCCTCCGCCTTGTGGCACTAGCACACCGGGTTCTAGTCCCGGTCGGGGCGCCGGATTCTGTCCCGGTTGCCCCTCTTCCAGACCAGCTCTCTGCTGTGGCCAGGGAGTGTAGTGGAGGATGGCCCAAGTGCTTGGGCCCTGCACCCCATGGGAGACCAGGAGAAGTACCTGGCTCCTGCCATCAGATCAGCGCAGTGCGCCGGCTGCGGCGGCCATTGGAGGGTGAACCAACGGCAAAGGAAGACCTTTCTCTCTGTCTCTCTCTCTCTGTCCGCTCTGCCTGTCAAAAAAAAAAAAAAAAAAAATTCATGACAAATGAAAGGGAGGGAATTTTTCCAACTCATTCTATGAAACCAGCATCACCTTAAATCCAAAACCAAAAATATGACAACAAAAAAGAATTATAACAATATTCCTGATGAACATACATGCAATAATCAAACCTTAAGAAATTGTGAATAGAAGGAACACAACTCAACAGAATTATGGACAGAATCATATTGAATGGAGAAAAATTGGAAGAATTTCCACTAATATTTGGAACAGACAAGATTGCCGACTTTCACTACTATTTTTCAATACAGTTCGGGAAATTTTAACCAGACTTGTTATGCAAGAAAAAGAAATCAGAGTGATATAAATTAGAAAGTAGTAAGTCAAATTAACCTTGTTTGCAGATGACATGAACCTTAATATAGTGGAGCCAAAAACTCCTGTAAGAGACTTTTAGAACTCATAAGGAGATTTCAAAAATCTGCATGATATAAAATCAACACAAAAGGATCATTAGTATTCTTATACACCAACAATGTTTGGACTGAGAAAGAACTTACAAGATCAGTCCCATTCACAATAGTTACCAAAACTTTAAATACCTTTGGATAAATTTAACCAAGGATATGAAATATCTTGAAATATCTTGAAATATATATATGAAATATAACAGAAATTTTAAAACATTAATGAAAGAAATAGAAGAAGACACAAAAAAGGAAACATCTCCCATGTTCATGAATTGGAAGAACTAATGTTACGAAAATGTCCACAATACCCAAGGCAATTTATAGTTTGAATTTAACCCCAATCAAAGTTCCTGGGATACTCTTCACAAAGGTAGAAAAAACAATCCTAAAATTCATATAGAAACATAAAAGACCATGAATAGCCAAAGCAATCTCAAACAAAACGAAGCCAGAGGCATAACAGTATCAAATTTCCAGATCTACAACAGGATTATAACCAAAACAGCATGGTACTGGCACAAAAATAGAGTGTAGAATAATAGAACAGAATAGAAACATCAGAAATTAACCTATGCATCAACCAATTAATCTTTGAGAAATGATCTAAAACCATTCCTTGGAGAAAAGACAGTCTGTTCAACAAATGGTGTTGAGAAAATTGGATAACCACATGCACAAGTTTGAAACAAGATCCCTATCTCATGTTCTATACAAAAATCATAATGGGTTCAGGATCTAAAATTAAGACCTAAATTGACAAATTACTGTAGGAGAACATAGGTAAAATGCTACAAGATATTGGCCTAAGCAAAGACTTCATGTATAAGACTCAGAAACACAGGAAGCCAACTACCTTCCTGGGCCACAGCAGAGAGCTGGACTGGAAGAGGGGCAACCGGGACAGAATCTGGTGCCCAGACTGGGACTAGAACCCAGGGTGCCAGTGCTGCAGGCGGAGGATTAGCCTAGTGAGCCACGGCGCCAGCCTGAGAAAGAACTTCTAAGATTGAACTCATTCACAATAGCTACAAAAAATCAAATGCCTTGGAATAAATTTAACCAAGGAGATAAAAGATCTCTACATTGAAAATTTAAAACATTAAAGAAACAGAAGAAGACATAAAAAAGTAAAAAAAAATCTTCCATGTTCATGGGTTGGAAGAATCAATATCATCAAAATGTCCATACTACTGAAAGCAATTTATAGACTCAATGCAATACCAGTCAAAATACAAAAGACATTCTTCTCAGATCTAGAAAAAATGATGCTAAAATTCATATGAAACACAAGAGACCCCAAATAGTTAAAGGAATCTTAAACAAAAAAACAAAGCTAGAGGCATCATAATACCAGATCTCAAGACATACTACAGGGCAGTTATAATCAAAGTAGCCTGGTACTGGCACAAAAACAGATATGTAGACCAATGGAACAGAACAGAAACTCCAGAAATCAGTCTATGCATCTATAACCAACTAATCTTTGAAAAGTAGAAAAAATCAATCCCTACAGCAAAGATAGTTACTTCAACCAATGGTGCTCAGAAAACTGGCTATTTGCATGTAGAAGTATGAAATAAGACACCTTCCTTACACTTTATACAAAAATCCAATCAAAATGAATCAAGGATGTATACATACAAACCAATACCATCAAATTACTAGAGAACATTGGGGAAATCATACAACAATGGCATAGGCAAAGAGTTCTTGGAAAAGACCCCAGAAACACAGGCAATCAAAGCCAAAATGAGATTACATCAAGTTGAGAAGCTTCTTCACTGCAAAAGACACACTCAGGAAAGTGCAGAGGCAACTGACAGAATGTGAGAAAATATTTGCAAACTATGCAACTGATAAATGATTAATTTCCAGAATCTATAAAGAGTACAAGAAGCTCAACAACAACAAAACAAACAATCCAGTTAAGAAATATACAAAGGACCTGAACAGACATTTTTCAAGAGAAGAAACTCAAAGGGCTAACAGACACATGAAAAAAGGCATAGGATTCCTAGCCATCAGGGAAATGAAAATCAAAACTACAATAGGTTTCATTTCAACTCCACTAGAATGGCTTTCATCCAGAAATTAACAAACAACGAATGCTGGTGAAGATGTCAGGAAATGGGTACTCTAATCCATTATTGGTGGGGATGTAAACTGGTGCAACCTCTGAGGATGACAGCATGGAGATACCTCAAAAACCTGAACATAGACCTAACATGTGACCCAGCCATCTCACTCTGGGAATTTACCCAAAGGAAAATAAATCAGCATGTGAAAGAGTGATCTGTACCCCCCTGTTCACTGCAGCTCAATTTACAATAGCTAAGTTATGGAACAAATGGATATGCCCATCAACTGAAGACTAGATGTAGAATCATGGTACATATATTCTCTATGGAATACTATACATCAGTAAAAAATGAAATCCTGTCAATTGCAACAAAATGGATGCAACTGGAAACCATTATACTTAGTGAAATAAATCAGTCCTAAAAAGAAAAATATCAAATGTTCTCTCTGTTCTGTGGTAACTAATAGCATACCTAAAAGGCAATCTATAGGAGTGAAACTGAGACTTTATGATGTGATAATTTTGAAGAACACTTGTCTTGATTATTGATGAACAACGCTTTTTTTTCTTCAAACTATTTGTTCATCCCACTATTTAGTGTTGGGTTAATCTTAAGATTAATAAATTAATAAATTTATTAAATTTTTGTAAAATAAATTTTTGTAAAAAATAAGAATGGGAATGGAAGAAGAAGAAGGTAGACAGGTGGGAGTATGGGCGGAAGGGAAGTTGGGTGGGAAGAATTACTATGTTCCTAAATTTGTATATATGAAATGCATGAAGTTTGTATTCCTTAAATATAATTTAAAAATAAATTTAAAAAATTATAAAATAAAAAGGGAAAAATAAATTAAATGTATGAGATTTAGGAAGTGATAAGAAAATTATGCAATACTCAAGCAATTAAAGTTTTTAATATATGATTTATTGAAATATAATAGGATTATATTTTATTTATATATATATGTATTATATATATTATTTCTTAGTATCTTACATATATTTATGATGCATATATAGTATATTATAGGTTTTTAAAAGAAACATTTGAATTAAAAATGAGTTATTAATATAACCTATATGATAAAGAATGTAGTATTTCTTAAAATACAAATATCATGAAGAAAATTAAGTGTGAAGGGCATATATCATGAATAAAACATTAATAATACTAAACAAGTCATTTTGTTTAAAATAATGAGAGTTTTATTACTTGCCAGTAAATGATGGAAGATCCATTTCTTCAGTGCTTAAAAACTCATCCTATCAGCTAATGTGTTTTCTACAAGAATGACTTTGATAAAATTTTGAAAAGAGCAAATTTCCACTGTCCAATGTCATCCCTTACTTTGTGCTTTGTCCTCCTCTTTCTGTCCTTTGTCATAAGTCCTCCTCTGTTTCACTTGCTTTGTACCTTGAAACTAGTTCTTAGGTGCCCCGATTGTTCTTACACTGTGCTATTCTTTAACATTTTCTATTTACCTGTCATTATTTACCTATGAGTAGTGATGCCTTACAATGAGATAAAACAAAAAACAGTGCTCGAAGGTTAATTAAATTGTACAATATTCCTCCAATTTATCCAATGTTTTAAGTATCTAAAATTACATATGTCCATCTTTATCTCCATTGCTACCATCCTGGTCGAAGCTACTATTCTTTCTCATCTATGCTACTGCCAACAGTTTTAGACTTCAAATAAATGATATGTAATACTCCTGTTGCATCTCATTGACCAGTTAGTCACATGGCTATACCTCTCTAGAAAGGAAACTGAAAAATACAGAATTTGTTCTGTGTTGCAATGTGCCAGAATCAAACATCAAAGTGCATTGCTAAGAAAGAAATAGAAAAGAGTATTTGGTAGTAGCCTCTTTCAAAGGATATACAGTTAGGTAGATTCTGTGGTTTACTGATGTAATCAAGAGATCTCTTTTTGATTGCATACTCTTTGTTTTGGTTTACTGCCTAAGTGGTTGCAACATGTGTGCCTAAAACTCTGTGTACACATCAAACAAAAAACAAATCACCCTAGATTGCCTTCTCAATGCAGTGAGGAAGAATCCTTATCCTCTAATCTCACCATTCATATCTGAATCAACCACCACATCCAGAAGGGATTAAATTGATTAAAGTGAGGTTGAATCACATGTACCTTTGTAGAACTGAAAGACAAGTGGACTGAGAGTGGAAGCCGTAGATACCTGGATGACAATCAGAATAGCAAAAAGTATACTCCTTATAAGGAGTAGCATATAGGCTGGCTATCGGGGGAGTTGCACATGTTTCTCAACTTACATAAAGAAGGAACACATGTTGAATGAAGAGTGTTATGTCTCAATTTTTTTTTAATTCACTTATTCACTCACACATTCACTGTTTGTCCTATTAATTAAAATCTAGGCTGGGTGTTTGGTCTAGCAGTTAAGACACCAGTTAGGATGCCCGCATCCCATGCTGGAGCGCCTTGGCTGAGCTCCAGCAAAGCTCCTTAATTTGAGCTACTAGCTAATGCATATCCTGGCAGTAAGCAGGTGATGTGCCCAAATAGTTGGTTCCCTGCCACCACATAAAATATGTGAATTGAGTTCCTAGCTCCTGCTTAAAGCCCTGATCCAGTCTTAATTATTGTAGGCATTTTGAAAGCAAAACAACAGATTGGAGCTCTCTCTCTCTCTCTCTCTCTCTCTCTCTGTCTCTCTCTCTCTCTCTCTTTCTCTCTTCTCATTCTTTATACCTCTCAAACAAATAAAATAAAGACAAAAGTTTTAAATCAATGCTAGCTCATTAATCATACTGTTCAATATAGGAGGCATTTAGCAATACGTGGCTATTGAGCAATTGAAAGGGATCTAGTCTGAACTGAGATGTTCTGTAAGTAAAACATATACACCAGGGGATGGCTCAGTTGTATAGTGGGTAAAGCCGCTGCCTGCAGTGCTGACATCCCATATGGGTGCTGGTTCGAGTTCTGGCTGCTCTACTTCTGATCCAGCTCTCTGCTATGGCCTAGAAAGCAGCAGAAGATGGCCCAAGTCCTTAGGCCCCTGCAGCTGTGTGGGAGACCCAGAAGAAGCTCCTGGCTCCTGGCTTCGGATCGGCACAGCTCCAGCTGTTGGCGGCCATTTGGGAGTGAACCAACGGACAGAAGATCTCTCTCTCTCTCTCTCTCTCTCTCTCTCTGCCTTGCCTCTCTCTGTGTAACTCTGACTTTCAAATAAATAAATAAATCTTTAAAAAATAAATTATGCAATGATTACATGTTAAGTGATAATATTATACATATATTTTTAAATGAAACATATTAGAACTAATTTTAGCTTTTTTATTATTTTTTTCACAGAGTTAGTGTGTGAGAGAGAGAGACAGAGAGTTATAGACAGTGAGACAGAGAGAAAGGTCTTTCTTCCGTTGGTTCACTCCCCTAATGGCTGCCATGGCCAGTGCTGTGCCAATCTGAAGCCAGGAGCTGGGTGCTTCCTCCTGGTCTCCCATGAGGGTTGCAGGGACCCAAGCACTTGGGCCATCCTCCACTGCCCTTCTGGGCCACAGCAGAGAGCTGGACTGGAAGAAGAGCAATTGGGACTAGAACCCAACATTCAATCGGGACTAGAACCCGGGGTGCCAGTGCCACAGGCAAAGGATTAGCCAAGTGAGCCACGGCACCAGCCCTAATTTTAGCTTTATATTTAATGTTTAATATGGCAAATAAAAGGTGAGAAATTACATATGTGACTTAAATTACATTTTCATTGTGTGACAGTGACCAAGATTTTTGATTCTAATATATTACCTTAGATGGACTCTCCAAGTTGTCTTCCTCTACTTCAAGAAAGTTTGAACTACTTGCAACTAATTCAATACCTGAATTCCCTATCCCTATACATATTTCTTTTTTTTAAATATTTATTTGAAATGCAGAGTTACAGAAAGAGAGGGAGACACAGAGAGAAATCTTGCTTCCTGTGGTTTACTCGCCAAATGGCTGCACCAGCTGGGGCTGGGCCAGGTTGAAGTTAGGAGCCAGGAGCTTCATCTGGGTCTCCCACATGGGTGGTAGGGGCCTAAGTACTTGGGCCATCGTCTGCCGACTTCCCAGGCCATTAGCAGGGAGTTGGATCAGAAATGGAGAAGCTGGGCCTCAAGCAGGAGCAAATACAGGATGCTGGCGTTGCAAGTGGTGGCTTAACCCGTAGTGACACATTGCCAGCACCTCCACTCTCTTTTTAAGCTCTTCTTCTGGTGTTGTCCCTTCCATCAAGTCTTACCATGATTCCTTCCCAGCTTATCTTCACCTTCTCCAATACCATATAACTTTACCTACACATTTTCATGGCAGAGAATACCTTTTGTTTTATATTATAGGAATTGTTTGTATGTCTTAACACTTCTATACACTTCATACTTTCTTTTCTGGACAGAGGAAAGATAGGTATATTCTAGAAGGAAGGCTCAGAAATTAGGGAGTATGTGCTGGAGAAAGAGAAAGGACTCAGAGGGCTGTTGAATGGGTCAAATATTAGTTGTATGGCATAAAGAAAAAGAGCATTTCCAATGAATGTTAAAAGTATGCTGTTGAGAATCTACATCAGTCAAAGAGTATAGACTTAGGGGCTTTTAAGCAAATGCTTAATTTTCAACATACACTTGAAATAAGGTAGTTTAAGGGGGAAAATTCTCAGACCTATTCTTATTATAAAAGTTTGGAAAATTACTTCTGAGTGTCTCAAAGAAATGCAGCCTAAAATAGTAGTAAAATGTTCATGACATTTCTGCTTTCTTGGGTCCTTTGAGAGTAGGAATAAAGAAAATTCATTCAAACCTTCTGCTTGGGGTCAACTTCCCCTCATTAATGGTGCTTAGAACTGGCAGTGCTTCCTAAACCTTCAGTGGTCTTCTTGAGCTGACTGCTGATAGAATTATTAGGTTCCAAAAATGCATGAGAGAGCCTTCTAGCCAATTCTAAGTTTTTCTGCACTTAGCTGGCCAAGGGTCTCAAAACTGTTAAGACTGAATAGAGTCTGTGCAAGATAATATAATTCAAGGTCAAACGGTAAACTATCATCTACCAGGCCATAGTTGCCAGGAAACAATTCCTAAGTTGCTACATTTGTAAAGGCTGATTCTTCCACGAACTTAAATTGGAAACCAGTAGTTACAGAATAGCATCCTTTAGTTTGTCCTCAGAAGATGTTGGTTACCTCTAAGAACCAAAATAATATCTTCAACAGATTCAACTTTACTTTTTTCAGGATGTTTATTGTTTTTTATTTATCAAATGTATAATACCATTTGTATCTAGTTTTGAGGTAGCTATTAACATTGAAAAACAAAATGAACTTGAAATAAGATAGATAGGCAAAGAAATTAAGGATAGCAACATAAACTCTGGTAAAGCTACACTGAGTACAGCATGTACACCCTGAAGATCTGCATACTTAACTAGATGTGGGCTGCATATTTCTAACTAAGCTGTATTTTTACCTGCTATGCCATAACACCAATCCCTACAAAGCTGTATTTTTAGTAGTAGTTATAAAATTGTTTAAGGATTTATAATCAGCATACATTTGTTTTGCAATCCATCCATCTATTGGATACAGTTTACCCCCAATCATCATTCATTCCCTTTTAATGTACTATTCCTTAGTCATTGACTATAGAGGAACTATCCACTTTTCTTACACAAACTTTCATTTCTTTTATTTGGTATTATAGATGGGAGCTCATTATATGAGAGTTCAGTTGTCTGTAGATTTCTCTGCTTAACTCTCTTGTCTGTCTCTTTTATGTTTTTCAAATGTATAAAAAAAGAAGTTAAATAATTTTTATTTATTGGAAAGGTACACAGACTGACAGAAAGAGATTTTCTGGCAGCTGGATCACTGCCCAAAGGCTTGCACCAGCTGGGAGTAGGACAGGCCAAAACCAGAGGACTAGAATTCAATCTGGGTCCCCTATATGGATGTTGGCAAGGATTCAAGCACTTGAGCCATCACCTGCTGCCTCCCAGGGTGCCCATGAGGAGGAAAGTGGAATCAGAAGTGGAGCTGGAATTTGAACACAGACCCTCTGATATGGGATGTGGGTGTCCCAAATGACTCATTAAATGCTGCAGGAAATGCCTATTCCCATAAGTTAAGATTTATGATTCAGAATCAATGAGACTAATTTAAAAAAAAAAAAGCTTTGATCAGACTGGTGGGGATAAATGCTGCTACAAATTGTATAGAGCGTTTTCAATAGGGACTATTTTCCATTTAAGCAATCTTTGATTACTCATCAATATTATGACTTGGGTACTGAGATGTTGAATATTCAGGTAATTAATATGCTCCTATCTTACCTAGTCAATTAATTTCGTTGTTTTTTTCACATGCTAGAAATATAAGTTTTCAGGTAACTACAATTGTATTAGCCCAAAATTGCTTTTTAAGTGATGAAACAGAGCGTGGTATTTTCCATATTTTCATGAATTTAGTGGCTTCTGGTTTTGGCCTAGTTCAGCTAAGGCTACTGTAAGCATTTAGGGAGTAAAGTGGTGAATGGGAGATATCTGTCACCTTCTCTCTGCCTTTCATAAAAACAAAATGGATACTTAAAATATGTTCCAGGTTAGAATTCCAGAGACAGGCATAAGCAATGTGTAATTTTCTTCTATTTCTAATAAACCCTTAACTTTGTACCCAAATTACAGGGAGTTAAATAACTCCCCAGTATGTGCATTCTGCCCCATTCAGGACTGCATGGTCACTCTAAATCCAAATCCCTATTTAGCTATTTCTCTATTCTTGAACATACAGGAAAGATCCCATTGCTGTGAAAACTCATCGAGGAGAATACCCAAGAACACTAACCATATAAATGCTAGTCCCTTCACCCAGTTCCTATATGGGTTGAGCAGCTATTTCTGTGGTACAGCTTTTGTGCCTTTCTGGAGGGCAAGGGAATCTAGTGCTTGGTATTTTCCTGGGCTCTCTTCAGGAATATGGCACATATATCTTCTGTTCTTATGATCTGAAATATATCAGGGGAATTATATTATCCTCCAGTCAAGGAAGATATGATTTAGAATTCATATGAGAAACAAACAAACCAGAAAAATCCTAATCCATGATTTTATATGTTCAATGAGAAAACCCTAATCTTAAAATAAATAGGTAAATAAATCCTTAAGGAAAAAAAAAAATGCGGCCAACACTGTGGTGCAGCGGGTTAAAGCCCAGTCTTCAGGGCTGGCATCCCATATGGGCACTGGTTTGAGTCCTGGCTGCTCCACTTCAAATCCAGTTCTTTGGGGCTGACACTGTGGCGCAATGGGTAAAGCCGCCGCCTGCATTGCCAGCATCCCATATGGGCACCGGTTCAAGACCTGGCTACTCCACTTCTGATCCAGCTCTCTGCTATGGCCTGGGATAGCAATAGAAGATGGCCCAAGTCATTGGGCCCTACACCCACGTGGGAGACCTGGAAGAAACTCCTAGTTCCTGGCTTTGGATCCGCATAGCTCAGGCCGTTGCGGCCAACTGGGGTGTGAACCATCGGATGGAAGACCTCTCTCTCTCTTGCTCCATCTCTCTCTGCCCTCCTTCTCTCTCTTTGTAACTCTGACTTTCAAATAAAATAAATAAATCTTAAAAAAAAAAAAAAAACCATCCAGTTCTTTGCTATGGCCTGGGAAAGCAGTAGAAGATGGCCCAAGTCCTTGGGCCCCTGCAGCTGTGTGGGAGACCCAGAAGAAGCTCCTGGCTCCTGGCTTCAGATCGGTGCAGCTCTGGCTGTTGTGGCCATTTGGGAAGTGAACCAGCGGATGGAAGACCTCTCTTTCTCTCCTTCTTTCTGCCTCTGCCTCTCTGTAACTCTGCCTTTCAAATAAATAAATAAACTTTTTTTTAAAAAAACAAATAGGATTACATTTTGTAAACTAAGGAATGGAGCCTAGAAATAAAAATTAAGATCAATTTTAACACAAAGTGTCTGTTTTCTTGGATTCTTGAGTTTTTGTTCTGAAATTTCTATCTTCTAAAAATATGAATCCAATTATTATATCTATTTTTTTAAAGATCTATTTATTTGAAAGTTAGAATGTGATTGGGTTATTTATACTGAAGCTGGAAGGATAGGGCCACAGGACTTCATGATGCAACTCTATTACTTAGTATCCATGAGAAAGGATATTTGCCTTTCTTTACTTACTGTTGTATTCTGTCTAAAACAGTGAGTGACATAGGAATGCACTCAATATTTGTTGGAAAACTTTCTTAACTCCCACAGTTTTCATCATGTGTCTCCTGGCAATCCTTTCATTATGATGTAACTTTTCAAACAGATTTGGCAGCAAGGGGTAAATTTACTAATTAGTGAATGGATTAGGAAACTAGCATTGTTCTAGTTTTTATATATTGATTTCATGGTAATTTATTTAAATTGAATCAATCTTCTAAAACCTTATGATCCACAGGAGCATTAAAATTCATACTTATAAATCCCCAAAGCATGGGGTGAAACTCGGTGACTGTACTAAGGATCTACTCACTGTAGAGATATTTCTGAGAAGACAACTGTCTTCCTTAGATGACACACTTCTATCATACTCAATGCTTTCTCCAAGCTACAAATCAGCCAAAACTCTTGTTTTAGTCATTTTTACTCATAGACCAGCTGCTCTAAGAAGCTTTCCCAAAACTCCCCTATTCTGTATTCTGATTGCATAGAAATCTTCCAAAGTGTGAAGGGATTAAATAAGAGAATCTGCTTTTCCCATTGCGAAACCCAATACTTGCCTTGTTGTACATGGAAAACATTAATAATAATATGTAATGCAAAATTCCAAAATCTCAGAGTATAGCTAGTGCTCAGAGAAAGTAGCTATTTTATGTACTGTTCCAGTAATTTGTTGATAGTTCTGCATTTCAATTGGTAATACTGCCTTTCAATTCATTTTAAAAATTCATTTTAACAAGTTAAAGTTATTAAGTCAAGATTTAAAGCTTAACTTCCCACGTGTCAGTTTCTTGATGCATTTTAAGTGGGGAGATGTTCCATAGATTACACCAGATTTTCCAACAGATCTGCTTCTCCTAAAACGAAGGGACATGGTTAGTTGTTGGGCATGGCTTTAAGGATTTCAAACAGGATTAGTTTTGGTTTTAGTAAAGTTCTTGTAGTATCAGGGGTGAAGAAAGGATGTTTGGGGAGAGATTTGGAATGAGGTACCTGAAGCTTTGCCTTTGCAAAGTGTCCAGGCAGAATAATGGCCTGTGAGAGGCCAGACAGGAGCACGGGGAGGAGAGGAAAAGAGAGGAGAGGACAGCTCTCCATGTAGTACTAGAATGACTCAGCCATTCTACAGGCTGTGTGGAATGCGTGCCAGCTTCCAAAAATAGAAATTCCTAGTCCTTAGAAATTGATAGAAGAGACAAAGACAGACAATGAATAATTATAATTGTGTAAGTGCTATATCTCCACCTTAAATGAAAGATCCCAGAGCTCAGGAACCACGTCTTATCCATCTATCTTCTAACCTGCCTACAAAGAAGTGTTCAATTAATGATCATTTAATTTAAAAATATCTTAATGGTCCTTCTTCCGCTGTCCTCTTCTTGGTGTTTATTGTTCATGACAACAAACATACTGATACAGGTTTCCAGGCTGGTGCTAATGCTTGTCTTACTATCTTCTACTGACAACGTCCTTCTAGACAGGGATCCTTGCTATCCTAAGGTTTACAAATTAGAAAGAAATACATTTGTTTCCTCAGATTCTTTATCGGATCAATTCAATGTGCTACTGGTGTGATTATACCTTCTTGCTTCTTACTCTACACAGTTTGTTTATGAAATCAATCCTTTAATGAAGTTTTTATTTTTCCTTGACAAGGAAAAATATAATTGCTTATTTATTTTTTATGTCCTTCCTTTGGTCTCCTCTTTTCCTCATCCAGAAAACACATTCAGTACTGGCTATGTGCCATGCACTGCACTGGGTTCAGAAAGAAAGATGAATGAGACCCAGATTCTACCCATAGACAGTCTGTGGCTTAATTTGTGATGACAGTTACACGCGTGCACAGTAATTATAATAAAAAGAGTGATGAGAGAAGAGAAAGAAAGGGATTACTCCTGTTTGCCTTCTGAAAAGAATTCTGGGGCTACACAGCTGAATTAGATAATACCTCACCTTCTACGACCTCACAAGACAGATGGCTTTGCACTTCATAGGGGCAGGAAATTCTGGAGAAGGAGCAAGTTCATACCTGAAGGATATCTTATTAGGCATTAGATTTATTGCTCTAGAATTTAGGAGAAAGTCACAGATGAAGCTAGAAATGGCTCAAATAATGCAATACATGAAGAAGCTTACTCCAATGTATATCTTTAAAATGTCAATCATTTCTTCAAGTGATCAGTGGATTTTTCCCATAAATTAATGTAAGATAATTCTGTATAAGTATTGTTGTATAATTAATTACTTTACTTTAGTACTGCAGAAACCACTTTCTTCTATGACAGAATTGCACATTATTTACAATTCAATCAGTTTCTTAATCTATCCTCAGGCAATCTTGGTGACTGGCACCTGCCTGCCCATTCTATTTGGTCATGCCAAAGCAGTGTGTTATATCTACAATTCCCTAGCTGAACCGATTAGCATTTATAAGGCCAAAATGAAAACTTTTCTCTGCCTTTAAACTTTTTTATATAGTTTGCATGGTTTCACTTGTGGTTTTCTGAGTAGTATTTAACCTTTTCAAAATCATGTCTATTTGTACTTAGCTGTGCATTAATCATTTGTGCCATGGCAATACAGGCAGGTGGCTGGGATACATGGTTGCAATAGAGATAGAGAATAATTGCTTGATTAAAGTAAGGAAGTAGTCATTTCAGATACTTTTGGATGCAGGCACTAACTTTTTCATTGCTTTTGGCTGTAGCTGATAATGGTCAGGAAAACACTTATTTCAACTTGAGCTGCTATCTGGGGAATGGATGACCTGAAGCTGTCGTGGGCTGATGTGATGGGTAATGGTTAGGGCATCTCTGCTCCCTTCTCTCCCTTTGAGATGATTAAGAGAATTGATAACATGTTGAACTAAATGTCAGCCAAAATCAATAACCGGGAGGTAAGAATAGGCTAAAGCAAGTGAATTGAGTCCAGACAAATAAGCAGGCCATGGGAACAGAATCCCCAGCTGGAAAGGCTAAGCTGCCTCCTGGTGCTGCAGCAAAGAATATGAAACCTGATTTTGGAAATGCATGTCACCAACTCCCAGAGTCTGGGAGGGAACAGTGAAGTGGTCAAGCAAACTGACTGCCCCTCTCAGCTAGAAGACAGCTTCTAGGTCGTATGTAACCAATGACTTTAGTCCAACATGCAGAGTCTCAACTGCACTTAGAAGCTTCTGAAATATATAGCCAGAGCACTACGCATTCCCATACAAAAGAATTCCATTAAGATAATATCCAGGGGCTGGCGCTGTGGCGCAGCAGGGTAATGCCCTGGCCTGAAGCGCTGGCATCTCATATGGCCACTGGTTCTAGTCCTGGCTGCTCCTCTTCCTATCCAGCTCTCTGCTATAGCCTGGGAAAGCAGTAGGAGATGGCCCAAGTCCTTGGGCCCCTGCACCCACGTGGGAGACCTGGAAGAAGTGCCTGGCTCCTGGCTTCGGATCAGCATAGCTCTGGCCATTGTGGCCATCTGGGGAGTGAACCAGCAGATGGAAGACCTTTCTCTCCCTCTCTACCTCTCTGTAACTCTGCCTTTCAAATAAATAAAATAAATCTTTAAAAGAAAGACAATATCCAAAAATACCCAAGATTTTGTACAATTTACTACACTTTCAAAATCATTTACTTACATCTTTATATTAAAATTATATCCCTTCATTTAATAAAATGCTGCTCCACTGTGTATGTGCTTCTTTAGGCAATTTTAACAGTTATGTGTCTTTAATCATATTATTCATCTGCCAGGTGATTTAAGCTTTCAGAGAGAGAGAGAGAGAGAGAGAGAGAGAAAGAGAGCGAAAGAGAGAGAAGTATTTGAATGTTTATAATTGGATCATTTCAAAGCGTTTATTGTATCTACAATTTTCTAGTTAAAGAGACTGACATCTGTAAGGCCAACATGAAAAAGCAGCTGTAGTGCCATCAATTGCCTTTTGCTTTTAATGTAGTCATTGCCAAGCTGAAATATCTTTATTGATACTCCAAGCTGCAGCCTCTCTCTATTTAATGTGTGCTTAATGATAAACACAAGGACAAAATCCTACTGAAACTCTTAATGGAATTTAGCTCTACATGGTTCTTTTTCTATAACTAAACAGTTATGTTAAAATGTTTCATTAATATATGAAGTTTACATCAATATTTTAATAAAAATGTTTTAAAGAATACTAAATTTCCAAATATTAAAAATATTAATTATCCAAAAATCAGTGATGATTTCAATTATTACACCAGTTTTCTAATGAATCTCACTCCATTTCCAATGTCTATTCACACTAGATCCATTCATGTTACACACTTGCTTAAAATTCTGTACAGCAGTGGTTCTCAGATTACGCTCCCTGAAGCAGAACCATAGCCATCACCATAGCCATCCCCATAGCTGTTGATGATTTCCACCTCCTGGTATTCTCACCCTTATATAATCCATTCCTATTGAATGTGGGCTGGATTTTGTGACTTCCTTTTCCAAAAAGAAAGTGCCAGGTATAACCCCATATCACTTCTAAAACAAGATTGCAAAATCTTTGTCTTTAATCTTGGGGCTGTTTCTTGTTTTCTTGCTTATTCTTTCTGAGGGAATCAGCTGCCACATCATGAGTTGCTCTATGGAGAGGCTACCTGCTGAAGACCTGAGAAAACCTTCAGCTAACAGTCTGTAAGGCACTGAGGCCCTTAGTTTAATAGTTGGAGAGTAACTGAACACTATCAATAACCTCATGAATAATCTTGGAAGCAGATCCTCCCCAAAACAAACTTTCAAATGAGACCACAGCCCTAGTGGACACCCTCCCTGCAATTTGCAACTGGATTCTTGACCCATAAAACTTATGAGATAATGTTTATTTTTTTAAGTCAGAAATTTTGGGATAATTTCTTATGCAACCATAGACAAAGAATACAGTTGGAACTTTTTAGAAATGCAAAATCTGAGAATGTATTCCAGGTCTACTAAATTAGATGCTTTGTGGGTGGGCCCCAGAAATCAGTACTCTAACAAGTTCTCCAGGCAACTCTGATGCAGGTGTGATTGAGAATCATTCCTTTACGGGATACATTCCAAAACCATTAGGCAATTCTAAAAGGTCCTTTCTATGTCCCCCTTTTTAAGCCTTTGTCACCTGAACTTGTGATATCCCGAAGAAATTTCCTTTTTATCCAATTTCAACAGCCACAGTTGCAGCTGAAGCTTTAGAAGCCAATAACTGTCATATTAGCTACCAAGAGTTATGCTGGTAGATCATACAGTTTGTTTCTTTCACTAATAATTATTATGAAAATAATATATACCACTTCTTGAGGGTGGACTACATATAATGTTTTATTATAACCACTCTATAATATCTTATGATAATTTTCTAACCAAATTCTATGAGATTGATACTTTTATTATTCTCATTTTACAATGGAGAAAAACAAGTTTCAGAGAGATAAAGAAACATGTCTGAGTAAATGGATGGTAAGTAATAAAGCCATTATTTGACATGAATCTGACTACAGAGCTGACATAGTGCATGAGTGGGCCATGGTGCCTCCCAGAACACACACAGTCTGAATTTCTCTGAGCTCCCTATGCTCTCTCAAATCTCAATGCCTCTTTCATTAAACCAATTCAAAGATGGCTGAACTTACGAACTATTTTAGTATTTTTCTGGCAGAGACACGTTAATATTCATTCTTTCATTCAACATATATTCACTGAAAGCTTAATTTTACCTGCTAACATTCCAAGTGTTATTAATTTAAACAAACAACACATAAAAATGTATTGCTTTGGAGCTTTCATTGTAGTGCAAGGACAAACATCTCATGATGGTTTCAATGCATTTACCAACATTCATGCGTTGGAAACTTAATCTCCCAAACAACAGTGTTAAGAGGTGAGACTTTTAAGAGGTGATTAGGTCATGAGAGCTCTTCCCTCATGAATGGAAAAAAGTTACTATGGTGGGAGCAGGTTCATTAATGCAAGAGTGAAGTCAGTCCCCTCTCTCACTCATACATACGTTTTTTCCTTTCTTTCTTCTGCTGTGGATGTTGCAACAAGGAAGCCATCACCAGACAAAAGCCTCTGAACTTTGGCCTTCCTAGACTCAATAATTATAAGTAATAAATCTCTATTCACTATGAATTACCCAGTCTCTGGTGCTCTGTTACAGTGCACCAGACAGAAAATTGGTACTGAAAAATGGATTTGGAACTGGATGAAAGGTAGATTCTGAAATAAATTAATGGAGAAGGCTAGAAAAAACTCACGTTACCATGAATGGAGTGTTAAAGGTGACTCTGGTGAGAAAAGAGCCATAGGAAAATTCAGAAACTTCTTAGGGATTACTTAAGTGGTCATGGACAGAGTATTGGGAGAAATATGGACAGTAAAAGGTCATTCCAGTGAGCTCCAGATGAAAATAAGGGACAACTTATTAGAAATTGGAGCAAAGGTCATCTTGTTATTAACTGGCAAAGAACTTGGTTAAATTGTATCCATGCTCTATGGAAGGCAAAAGTTAAGAGAGATTGACTAGAATATCTGGTGGAAGAAATTTGTATGCAAAATATTTAAGGAGTTATATGGCTATTTTTAAGATGTGAAAGGAGAGAAATGATTTAAGGACAGAATTTGTAATTAAAGGTGTAGCAAGAGTAGAAAAAAAAAAAAAACAAAACAGAAAGTTTGCAGCTTAGCCACAAAAGAGTGAAAAGACATCTTTAGGAGAGCAAAATAAGGGTCTGGTCAATTGATTATTTGCTAAAGAGATCAGTAAGGATAGAAAAGAGCCAGGTACTCATTTATGAAGACAATGGGAAAATAACCCTGAAGGCATTTCAGAGATATTTGAGGAAAGCTAGGAACTTGAAGGCAAGACATCCAGAATGGTACACAGGGAACTCAGTGTTTGCTGCCCAGAGCCACCTCAGGACACTGCTTCCTGAATTTTGGTGCTGTTCACCTTGACTACCCTAGCTGCAGCAGCTTAACCTGTTGTTTGGGAAGGACAGACATAAAACTTGGTGGTGCCCACATGATTTTAATTTAGGAGCCTTATAGAGCCCACAAGCTGTGAGGAGGCAGTGGCAGTGGCCACCTAGATTTCAAAATATGCTATGGGCTGCCTGAGAACCCACACAGAAACTGGTCAGAGGGACAGAGCTGCTGCACCGAGCACCTACTATGGTAATGTTTTCTGGTGAGACTCCAGGGTTGTACCGCCACCAGCAAGCAACTCCGGACTTGAAAAGCTGCAGACCTAAGATCCTAGCCTGTGTGAGTTGCTGAGTGGACTGATCCAAGTAAGGTCATACCGGCAGGGCTCTCTCAGTCCTTGGGAGCCCAACCCCCATCTCAGAATGCCTATAATGTAGCACATGGAGTCAGAGGAAATTATTCTTCAGCTTTAAAACTTAATAATGGAGGCCGGCTCCGCAGCTCACTAGGCTAATCCTCCGCCTTGCGGCGCCGGCACACCCTGTTCTAGTCCCGGTCGGGGTGCCGGATTCTGTCCCGGTTGCCCCTCTTCCAGGCCAGCTCTCTGCTGTGGCCAGGGAGTGCAGTGGAGGATGGCCCAAGTGCTTGAGCCCTGCACCCCATGGGAGACCAGGATAAGTACTTGGCTCCTGCCATCAGATCAGCGTGGTGTGCCAGCCTGCAGCGCGCTGGCCGTGGCGGCCATTGGAGGGTGAACCAACGGCAAAGGAAGACCTTTCTCTCTGTCTCTCTCTCTCACTATCCACTCTGCCTGTCAAAAAAAAAAAAAAAAAAAAAAAAAAAAAAACCTTAATGATGGGTCCAGGATGGGGGCCAGCATTGATGCAGCAGGTTAACCTGCCACTTGTGATGCTGGCATCCTATATGAGCACCAGTTTGATTCCCAGCTACTGTACCTAGGAAAACAGCAGAAGATGACCCAAGTACTTGTGCCCTTGAACCCAAATGGGAGACTTGGATGAAGCTCCTGTCTCCTGGATTCAGCTAGCCCAGTGTTGACCATTGTGGTCATCTGGGGAGTGAACCAGTGGATAGAAGATCTCTCTTCCTCTCTTTCAAACAAAGAAATAAATCTTAAAAAAAAAAAAAAAAAAACCTTAATCATAGGTTTCTTGTTGGGTTTTGGACTTTTGTCAGACAAATTATTCCTCTATTCTTATCTATTTCCCCATTTTGGAATGGGAAAATCTATACTATGTATTTTGGAATCATACATCTTTCTTTGATTTCATAGGTTTATTATTGCAAGAGTGGGTTTGTTAGAGAAGGGAGTTTGGCTTTGTCTTTCACTCCTACACATTGTCTTGATCTTCTACCCTCTGTTATGGATAATGCAGAAAGAAGGCCCTCACCAGATGTAAGCCCCTCTTCCTTGGACTTCCCAGTCCCCAGAATTGTAATCATTAAGATCTATTTATTATAAATTACCAGTTCTCTAACACTTTGTTCCAGCAACACAAAAAAGACTAATACATAGATAAAGAAATACTTGAAAACCACAAATAGTTATTCTAGATGATAATAAGAAAAACATACAAAATAAAACCGGGAAAGATTAGTGATACTTTAAGTAACGGTGGCAAGGGAATTACAATATTAAATGCAATGATTAGGGACGCTTGCCCTGAAAGATAACATGTGAGCAAAGTCCTTATGAAAGTGAGGAAGGCAGGTTGAAATCTTGATAGGAGACTGCTACGATCATATACAAGCACATGCAAAGTTTCTGAGGTAGAGAGTATCCCCTCTGTTGGAGGAACACAAAGGAAACATGCATGGCTTGGGTAATTTAAGCTAAAAGGCAGGGAGCAGATGGAATCAGAGAAGAAAGGAGGGAGACATCAAGAAAGACCTTTTAACCCATGGTAAGGAATGTTGAGTTTTCTGCAGGGTTGCAAGTCTGTGGAAGGGTGTACCATCAAGGGAATGACACGGTTTAATTTCTGTTTCAGCATTATCACTCTGGATAATATTTTGATAATGTACTGTGTGGCCAAGGTTGGAAGCAGGAAACAAGTTAACTGTGGTAACTTGTGCCATGATGATAGCAGTGGAAATGATAAGGAGTGATTGTTTTCTGGTACATTTTGGAGACAGAGTTTTTTTTTTTTATTTTATTAATGGATTTGATGTGTGGTATGAAAGAAAAACTATACACTGCTTTGATGGAACTATGAATTACTGGGACAGAGAAGAATATATGAATTACAGGTTTGGGGGGAACATTATGTAAGTTTGGCTTAGGAATTATATGTTCATGAAGCATATTAGATATCCAAGAAGAGATAGCCACATGCAAATTGGATTTACAGGGACATTCAGATGAATAACTAATAGGGAAGTTATAAATCTGGGAGTCATCACTTTATATACAATATTTAAAACCATGAGACCGGATGAGATCATTAAGAAAATGAATAGAGATAAAATCCTTAAGATTCCAAGAACAAATGTGTATACTAAAATATATCCCTTTCTCACTCCTACATTTCCATCTTAAGCACTTATTAAATACTTACTGTATACCTAGCAGACTGTCTGCTTGCTCATTTCTCTCCCCAATAGAAGAGCCATTAGCCAGGGCTCATCTATGCTACTTTTGCATTCCAGGTACTTGGTACATAACAGATATTTAATTCATGTCTTTGAACCATCTATTGGTGTAATCACTCTGCTTAAAATTGAAGAGAATAAGATAAAAAATCAGAAAAATCTATTGTAGTCCAAACATAATAGGAGGCTCTCAGTTGAAACATATGCTTAGTTACTTATGAATGTCTACATTTCAGATTTTATATAGGAATCCAAAGGATATTTTAAAACTTCAGATATTAGAGTTCAGCCATACTCTGATCAAATGTTCTGCACCTGCTGAAATCTAAGAATAATTTCCTAAGACATAGCATACAGCAGAGGGGTTGAAACCTGGGGGAAATAAGAGAAGATGAATAATGCCATATGAAAACTATGGAATTAGGAGCTTGATTCTGCCTTATTCAGATCTTCAAAAAGACTGAAAAATTGTGATAATCAAATGATATTAGAGTTTGCCTTACTGCAATTCTTCACTGTAGATTTGGGAAGACCAGCTCACTCTGGAAAGTGCTCTTATGTTCACTTTGAAGTAGATGAGAAAAAGCTGAGTAGCAGCAAATGAAAAAAAAAAAAAACTTCAAGCAGTTTTCAGAGAAAGCTGTCACAGTACTTTAGCATTGCTGAAGGACTTAAGATAGGGACACCTCAGGTCCTCCCTCCTTTTGCAAAATCTTCTAATGAGAAGTATTAATGAGGGAAGTTTATCAAAATTGTAAATTCAAAATGACTTTTCTTTTTCCTATTTTTAAGATCATATTTCATTGGAATGAGGCATAGGTTTTAACCAGAATGTCTTCAATTAGAGCAATACGTTTATTCATATTGATTCTAAGACTGCTCAAGACTTGTTTTATATTGCTTTCTTTGAACTTTAGTGGAGGGTGAGAAAATTAATACTTAATGTAATACATGCTTTTCAATCTAAGTTTAATCATCTTAGTTTATATGGAGTTATAGTTAGAAGAGATGGGGGAAGGAAGATGCAATTATCCAAAGTCATTCAATATACAATTCAATAAACATTAGTCAATTTCATATAATACCCAAGGAACTTCTGCAGCTGTTCTATAGGTATGAGGAGGGAAACACATAAAAAATAATCCTTGATTTCAAATTGTTTACAGTACAGAGGGAAGAATTATAGAAGTAAAGAGTGAATAAGAAAGTCATCATAAGTGCTACTGAGATCCATATATAACTTACTTGTGTAATACTAGTATAATAAGATTACATAGAAGATCTAGCATTATATAGATTTAAATAATATTTGTTGGAAAAAATGAATGAATGCATAGCATGTATCAGAGAGGATGATTCAACTACAAGTAACACTACACCAGGACAAACAGGCTTAAAAAGAATAAGTTATTTATTTATTTTATTTTTGTTTAAAGACAGAGTTATAGAGTGAGGTAGAGATAGAGAAAGAGCTCTTCCTCGTGCTGGTTCACACCCCTGATGGCTGCAACAGCTGGAGCTGCGCTGATTGAAAGCCAGGAGCTTCTTCGGGTCTCCCACGTAGGTGGGACTTGGACCATCTTCTACTGCTTTCCCAAGCCATAGCAGAGAGCTGGATCAGAAGAGGAGCAGCCAGGACTAGAACTGGTGTCCGTATGGGATGCCAGTGCTTTAGGCCAGGGTTTTAACCCGCTGTACCACAGTGCTGGCCCCAAAGAATAATTTATTTTAAAATCACACTTAAAAAGAATGCTTGATGTGGGTAGGTCCATAGTACTGTAGTTGGATAATTCAGCACTTTAGGGCTCTAGTCATTCTGTTAAGCACTTGAGCTTTCCATCATAAGTTGGCTGCCACCACTGTAACCATTATTCCTTATATGAAAATATCCAAAATCATGATGGGGAAAGGAAATCTTTGCAGGAGGTATTTGTTTTTCTTTTTTAATCAGAGAGGTAATTTACCAATAGTTTGTCCCCCTTCCCTCTGCCACACACAGATCCTCCCTGTGGTGCCTTGCCAGATTCATACAGCCATCTAGAAATGAATTCTGGGAAATAAAATGTATATGACATCTTGGCCTTTGTTGTGAGACATAAACTCTACAAGAAAAAAAGAAATGGAAGGGAAATGGCTGTTGGGTGGGAAACCAGAAATGGATGCTCCTAAGAATGCCATCATCAAGTAATTTCTTTCAACAATGTATATTTGTCTTTCCACTACTGTGCATTCCCTCCCAAGTGTCCCATCAGGTATGAATGTTCCCCAAGTCTCTCAGGTGCATGGCATCTGATGCTTGCAGTATTTGCCACCTCTTTGCTCAGTGTCCTGCTCTTACATTTTTAATGACCTTTGAATAGTACTTATCAAGTATTGATTTTAGTGTTTTATGAATATTAACTCATGTAATTCTCACATCAACTCTGTGAGGTAGGAATTATTATTATCTCTTCCTATAGATGAGAAAACGGGGCCCTATGATGTTAAGGAACTTGCACACAGTCAGATAACCAGAAAAATAGAGAAGTGTATAAAAACCAGGTTATTTTCTTTTTTCTTTTTGACAGGCAGAGTTAGAGTGAGAGAGAGAGACAGAGAGAAAGGTCCTCCTTCCGTTGGTTCACCCTCCAAATGGCTGCTACACCCAGTGCACTATGGCCGGCACTGCGCCAATCTGAAGCCAGGAGCCAGGTGCTTCCTCCTGGTCTCCCATGCGGATGCAGGGCCCAAGGACCTGGGCCATCCTCCACTGCCTTCCCAGGCCACAGCAGAGAGCTGGTGTGGAAGAGGAGCAACTGGGACAGAATCTGGCGCCCCAACCTGGACTAGAACCCGGGGTGCTGGCACTGCAGGCAGAGGATTAGCTTAGTGAGCCGCAGTGCTGGCCTAAAACCAGGTTATTTTCAATCATAGTGGGCATCTTGACCACTTTGCTACTAAATAAATGGCTTATGGAAACCTGGGTCTATTCTGAATTGCCAACTGCAGGCCTCTTGGAAGTCTGGCTATCCTGGGCGTAGTAAGAGACACAGCTTATCAAGTAGTATGTTGTGTTACCCAACATCCTTGTGTTGTAGTTTCTTCCTCTGTGAAGCAAGAAAAACCATGATCTCCAAGATCATTTCCATCTTAAATGTTCAATGATAGAATTGACAACTGCAGCAGATTTTACAAGTTGAAAGTCAGTGCTTTTTTATCTTAGTGTTTTTGTACAAACCATTGTTCACATGGCAACCTAAGGCATCTTTTAAAAAATTAAAACCAATAATCCATCATGTTATTCCCTTAGATAAAGGGCCCATAAGACTCTCATTGCTTTTTGAAAGCATCCAAGTTCCTAACTATTGCCTAAGGACTCCGCAGGATCTGATCACGTACCTATTCTCTTACCCAAGAAGCTGGAGGCACAGAGACCTTCCTCCCATCCTTTGCCACAGCAAGCTGTTACCTGCCTCAGGGACACTGCCCTGCTCTATACTGGTCTATTATCAGTCTTACACCAGTAAATCACAGGGCTCCTCCTCATCACTTAGAACTCAACTCATATATTACTTCTTTACAGTGGTTTTACTTGAACAAGCTGTCTCACATAGACCTTCTCAGCCTCACTGCTGACACAATCATTATTTATCACATTGTCCTGTTTTGTGTCCTTCACATGCTTATTCCATTTTCTGAAATTATCTTGTCATTAATCTCAGGGCAGGGATAATGCCCATTTTATAACCACTCCATGGTCAACAGCTACAATAGTGATATCTTACTGAAAATGAGCTTCCTATTTCTGTAAAAGACAATTACAGTATCTTAAGACTTAATTAACTGACAATGGTAACAATGAACTATTTTAAGATTGATGAGTATATCTAAAACTAAATTAATAAATATTCTAATTATAATTTTATTGTATGTTAATTTTTGGCTTTCATTAAACAAGTATAGGAACATACTCATGTATAAATAATATCAGTGAAAAGGATTCACTTTCCTTTGGAATTTATTGAAATATTAATACTCAAAACAGTTAATTGGCTGGCACCATGGCTCACTAGGCGAATCCTCCATCTGCGGAGCTGGCACCCCAGGTTCTAGTCCCGGTCGGGGTGCCGGATTCTGTCCCAGTTGCTCCTCTTCCACTCCAGCTCTCTGCTGTGGCCTGGGAAGGCAGTGGAGGATGGCCCAGGTCCTTGGGCCCTGCATCCGCATGGGAGACCAGGAGGAAGCACCTGGCTCCTGGCTTCGGATTGGCGCAGCGCGCTGGCTGTACCGGCCATTTGGAGGGTGAACCAACGGAAGGAAGACCTTTCTCTCTGTCTCTCTCTCTCTCTCTCTCACACTGTCTAACTCTGCCTGTTTAAAAAAAAAAAAAAAAAAAAAAAAGGACTGAAAACAGTTAATGTCACATGATTTACGGCACTTGAAGCTTCCAAATGCAAAAAAAAATTTCCCCATTTTCCTGAACTACTATCTTCCTAGTCTAAGAGTCATGTATTTTTAAGAAACAGCTTGGCCCATGAAAAGGTTTCAACTGATTGAGATTATTTGTACTCAGTGTCTGCTTTAGAAACAACTCTAATTTAGATGACAGTAATAGATTGATTAGGATTGATAGTAGTTTAAGGTATACTAAGCTGATCTTCTGTATATTAAGATAATCGAAAATGAATCTTGATGTGAATGGAAGGGGAGAGGGAGTGGGAAAGGGGAGGGTTGTGGGTGGGAGGGACGGTATGGGGGGGGAAGCCATTGTAACCCATGAATTGTACTTTGGAAATTTATATTCATTAAATAAATAAATAAAAAAAAGGATTGATAGTAGTAGCTGACTGTTCTTAATTCTTTATTCTGTGGTGATTAAATTTATCCCTACATCTAATAATTCTTTAAAAATATCACTGGATTAAATTTTATAACAATCTAGAGTCTATAAAATATGCTGATGAACAGGAAAAGGTATTCACTGAGGCATATGATGGCATAACGCTATATTTTGTATTTCCTTGGAATTTCTTTGTTTTTTTCCAGGAAGGAAATTAAACATGGTGGGTTATTATTTTTAGATTGGCAGATGAAAATGAGCACACAAAACCTACATACTGGCTTATCCCCAAATGCAGATGTTTGTCCTGTCTTAAAGTTATTTGTAGTAGTATCTTCAGAGTCAATGGCTGAGAAGGGCACACATTGTCAAGGCATGTGATCACCCGTTTATTTCTTTCTCTCTTATAGATATACTGGACATCTCGCTCCATACAAGGCATCTGTCACATTAGGTTATTAGCTGTTAAGAATTAATTATCAAATCCAACTCAATAAATCAGGTCTTGAATTTTAGAATATTTCCAAAGTCTATTAAGAGTTTCAGTGCTCCTTAAATCACCAAATGTGAACAAAATATATTTTCAATATTCTCTGCTCAGTCTATAACTTTTAAACTGTGAAAGCTATTACAATTTTAAACCTTTTAAGGTAATCACTCTTTGCTTAGAAGAACATGCTATTTTAGCACATAGTAAGGTCCTTGGTTAAAAAAAAGATCAATACTGGCTGTCTGAATGAAGGGACAGATGAGTGGAAGGATACATTGTGCAGAATAAGGTATATTATATTGTTCAAATTAACAGATGAGTATCTACTGCAAGAAAGGAATTGAGCAGGGGACTTGGGAAATCAGGTTGATGGGGAAAGTCTTTGACCATTACTCTGGTACTTCTATGGTGAGGGTACCAATAACACAGAAGCTCATTACTATGTGTTAGGTAAAGGGCAATTTGGGAAAAGAGACAGTAGACTGCAGTGTGATTTGAATTTGCCTGGCCAAGAGGGAGGGTGTGAAGAAAGCTACTGTGGGCAAATGGAACAGCATGAAGAAAGGTAATTTTCTTCTGGTATATTTGTGATATTATGAATGGCAAACTCCTAGAATAAGAAGGCAGAGAATGTGGAAGGGAAGCGAGAAGAGAGAATGATGGGAGAGAGTCTAGATCATGAAAGGTCTTATACATTTTACAAGTCTGCACTTAATCTAATGAGGTGGTAAGGGCCATCAAAAGATAAAATGTGCTGCTAATAAAATGGAAGATGGAATTGAGAGCCATAGATTAAGGGTCAAATCACATCGTATTCTGCAATTAGTGAGTATCAATGAAGGTCTGTCATCATCACTTGAAAACTAGGAGCTTTTCTTAAATCCCAACATTGATCCATTACAGAGACAAGGAATAAGCAAAAAACTCTAGGCAAAGGAAGTGCATATATAAAAAGTGACTCTTATGGCATGGAAGACAGGCTTTGCTGTGTGGTTACAGGAGTTAGGTTCATTATTTCAACACTGTTGTTCATTTTGTTTCATTAAAATTATACAAGCTCCATTTTTTTAAAGATTTCTTATTTATTTATTTGACAGTTACAGATAGTGTGAGAGAGAAAAATAGACAGAGAGAAAGGTCTTCCTTTCATTGGTTCACTCCCCAAATGGCCGCAACGGACAGAGCTGTGCCGATCTGAAGCCAGGAGCCAGGTGCTTCCTCCTGGTTTCCCATGCGGGTACAAGGGCCCAAGCACTTGGGCCATCTTCCACTGCTTTCCCAGGCCATAGGAGAGAGCTGGACTGGAAGAGGAGCAACCAGGACTAGAACTGGCATCCATATGGGATGCAGGCGCCACATGCAGAGGATTAACCTAGTGCGCCACAGCACCGGCCCCATACAAGCTCCATTTTTACTATTCTGTATCTAATCTGATTTAAGTTACTCAAGTTACTCTTAACAGTTCTGATATTGAACTCTTTTTTACTAGGAGGAAGTTTTCAGAGAAGAGTCAAGTGATATTTATCTGATGAATCCCATTTGAAATTTCCCACATTTTTATATGCTGAACATTAAACTTGATCGATTCCTCTTTAGGACAAGGCTATGTTGTCATACCTTGTTGAAAAAAAAAAACAGGAGTGTCAATTTGTAAAGTCAACAACAGGAGTCACTGTGCACTTACTCCTCATGTAGGATCTCTGTCCTTAATGTGCTGCGTATTGAGATTTAATGCTATAACGAGTACTCAAACAATATATTTCACTTTGTGTTTCTATGGGGGTGCAAACTGTTGAAATCTTTACTTAATGTATACTAAACAGATCCTCTGTAAAAAAAAAAAAAAAAAAAAAAAAGAAATTATCAACTCCCAACTTGACTCTCACTGGGATTAAACATGACAATAGGTCTGATCTGATTTCATCATCATTTAAAAAAAATCATCTATTATTTTTCACTTTCTGTTTCTGTGTGGGAGCAAACTGTTGAAATCCTTACTTAAGGTATACTAAGCTGATCTTCTGTATATTAAGATAATCGAAAATGAATCTTGATGTGAATGGAAGGGGAGAGGGAGTGGGAAAGGGGAGGGTTGTGGGTGGGAGGGACGGTATGTGGGGGAAGCCATTGTAATCCATAAATCGTACTTTGGAAATTTATATTCATTAAATAAAAGTTAAAAAAAAAAGAAAAAAAAACTTCTCATTTCTTTGAAGGACAATTACAACTTTTTCAATATCAAAATGTCAATCCCTGATTATTCTCCACCTATTTTCAGTCTGTTATTCTACAATCTTTCTCAGAATTTTTCTTCCAACCTCTCTCTCCATGTATTACTCCATTTGTGTGGGTGCATTTAAAAGTCTTTAGAATTATCAAGCTTGAAAAAAGACAACAATACAAATCACTGGATTTCAAAGGTATGTGCTTAGAAGCAGGAAGAAGGTCTGGAATATTCCTAAGTCTTTAAGAACATTTTTTTCAGTTTTTTTCTCTTGTCTTATGCTATGGGTGAATCTCTGCCCCTATACCATGTTCTCACTCCATATTTTATAAACATTTTTTATGCCTTAACAGTTTAGAATTAAAATCCAATTTTTATACTGAGTTTCCTACATTTTAAGTATAATCATTTTAATATCTGGGCAGACACCTCATGGGGAATTTGCTTCTAAGACTACATACTACTGGTTATGACTCTGAGTTCAGAATCTGAGTATGTTTTTTCATAATCTTTTCCTTAGCACTATAGCTTAAATAGTTATTTGAAAATATGTGAGATCATAAACCAAGTGCATCAGTGCAGTTCTAGAATCTTCAATTTAATCCTGAAGATATAAATGACTACTTTAATGATTTAGACATTTCACATATTATTATAGTATAATATTAAAAATGTAGATACATACAATTTCTCTAACTGTCCCATCAGCTTTAAGGATATTTATGCAAGAATTATTGTAAGACAGCTCAAAATATCCATATAAATATGTCAACCAAAAAGTTCCTAAATGTGCATCACTTGTGAAGGGTCAACTTTGGCATCTATAAAATAAAAACACATACCCAGTTCTGCTTATGTATGCAGGTACTAACACAATTGTTTTTAAAATTGATTTAAAAATTGTTTAGCCAACACAACTGCCCTGTAACTGACTTGGGACACATAGAGTTAGCTATCTGTGTTCTTGTAATGAGGGGCAAGTCACTAACAGCACCTATAAT